>NC_092339.1:249585000-249827500 GCF_046630445.1 Rutidosis leptorrhynchoides | reverse complement strand
AGTTCATACATCCAAAAGATTGTGAAAATGCTTAATCCATTTCTAATTCTTGATATTTTCTTAATTATCATTTCTGTCATCCTTCTTTTCAATCTTCCACCAGAAAAATCTGTTTACTTCTACTATTACCTTGGGGTGATACTATTCTTAATTATACCATGTATTTATTTTGCTATACGTATTAATATCCACGGTTTGTAACCTCCGTGTTGTTATTGGGCTTTATATTTTCTCTTATATTTTGGGAGCTCTTTGTCTTTTTATTCGCTTCTCGACCTCTAGTAAAGCGAGTAATGGTCCAAAATTCGTAATTATGGAGTTTCGTATGAACTTCATGTTCTAAACAATAAAGAATGTAATAGCACAATTTGATTTGTCAAATTACCCGAATCACTGAGAATAGAACTATCAAGAATATTTTTCTTGTTATGTTCAGAAGTTAAGCAGAATGAAAGAGTTATGTAACATGGCATATGATGACGGTATGATATGTGAATCACCACGTCCCATTAGAAACTCAGCATGACTTACTGTAATATAATCACGTTGATCAAGTGTCATTATATTATACTAATTCATGCATCAATTTCTTTACATTTCTCCAGAATTCAATCATAAATTAAACTTAAATTTTACAGAAGTTTCCAATATAATGAAACACAGGAAGCATAAAGAGGTATATAATTTCGGATGAGAATATTTATGAAAATATCCTCAGAAATATCGAAGATAATTATGATGATATTTTGGAATTTCCAAATTCAAAGGTTGATGAAGAAATTTTTTTCGCAAGATTTTAACATGACTTCGGAGCAAGATATTCTCTAAAGATTTCAACGGATCCAGAATTACCTGGATTCTTTGAATATAGGGTATGGTCCTTATCCTTGGTCACCTTCGTGGTTAGCTCAATCCATTTTCCAGTTCCAACTTTTCTGAGCTTTTCCAACATATTATTCTTTATCATCAAACTTCTGACGATTAAGGTCGTTTACAGTTGCCTACAGTTTCTGCTGCTTCATTCAGATTTTTCAAAGTTCAATGTACTGATTCGTAGGCTGGGTGCTTTTCAAAATTTCAGAATTGAAGATCTTAATTCTAGGAGATAATTGTTATATGTATACATATAACTATTGATGTGGAAATGCTACGAGATTCAATATACTGATTGCTGATTCTCGGTAATTGGTATGGTAATTATTGTTATAGGGTATAGATGAATACACGATGGGGTTTCAATGAATATAATAATTTTTCGGAAAGTCCAAATTCATTGAAGTTGCTGGTAAGTTTACTGCTAATATGGTGGAATATAAATGGTCCTCCGGTAATGATGATGAAGGGGCAAACGTATATATCAATGTTATAATAAGACTTATTTGAATGAAAGATCGATGTTGATTTGCTGGAGCTGTGACAAAATTGGTTAATTTGAAAAGGAATTGCAAAGTTATTTTCGGTAATAGCAACGCCAAAGGAGCTAATACAGATATGTGTTAAACGTTTACTCAGGTTCCGAGTGTTTTCAGGTGCATAACTATATACATCAATCTTTTCTTCTGTAGATGAATTGCGGTTGGTTCATCCTCTCGATTGAGGTGTTTTCAAGAATCATGAAAGGTTTGAACACAGATTGTAATCGTCATGATACAAATGAGGTTTAAGATGAAATCAAGTGGCAAACTTGAAGGAATGTTTAGTTTCATATGTTATAATCAATATTTTAATTCATTTTAATTATCCAATGTTATTAGTCCACAGTCGATAGTCCACAGTTAACAGTCCAATAATTCATATATAGTTTAATATATAATATTCGAATTAATTAATACGTATCGTGACCCGTGTACATGTCTCAGACTCGATCACAACTCAAAGTATATATATTATTTAAGAATCTACCTCAACCCTGTATAGCTAACTCTATCATTACTGCATGTAGAGTGTCTATGGTTATTCCAAATAATATATATAGATGCGTCGATATGATATGTCAAAACCTTGTATACGTGTCCTGATATTTAAAGTGCGTAAATTAAATAACAGAAATTAAATGACGATAAATAAAATTGCGAGAATATAATTTGCGATAAATAAATTGAGATAAATAAAATGTAATCAGTTAGCTAGGAACAGTTAGCGTGGATTCTTAACAAAATTTTTCTCATCGTTACAATCGTTATGAAAATATATATACATATATATTTTCTTTAGATGTAATCATGGATTTAATGAGTTAATATGATATTAAACTCATTTGATTTACGGTTACAACTAGAGTACATAATCTCTAAAACATTAGAAATTATATAATCGTCATGTAGAACAAAGATAAACGATGTAGAACAATTCGTAGAACGATGATTATGCTCGAGGTACAAAATGAGATGTTGAGGCGTGTGATGTGGAAACTTGGGTTGTTGGTGGTACTGGTGTTGCCGGTGCTATTGTTGAAGCTGGTAGGTTTTGCACCATGTTTTCCAAATTGATTACTCGAGCGCGAAGCTCGTTGACTTCTTCTATTATTCCGGGATGATTGTCGGTCGGAACGAGTGGATGAATAAGGTTTAGAATTGTGGATAGAATATAATCGTGTCGAGATACCCTGGAAATGAGGGAGAAAATGGTGTTTCGAATAGGTTCGCCGGTAAGTGCTTCAGGTTCTTCGCCAAGAGGGCAATGTGGTGGATGGAAGGGATCACCTTCTTCTTGTCTCCAATGACTAAGTATACTACTAACCCATCTCCAATTCATCCAGAATAGATGATGGCTAATTGGTTGATCCATTCCGGTCACATTGCTTTCAGAGCTCGAGTGAGAATCCATATCGGAATAGCTGTCGGAAGCCGAGAAGCTTGAACTAGTTGCGAGTTCCATCTTGTACGGTAAGATAAAGGCTTTTCGATATGAAATGATTTTCGGATATCGGATGATATTCTAATTACATAGAATACATATACATAGTACAGAAAATCCCGTAACTTACAGAGGGAATTAGGGAGACGTGTCAGATAAAGTCTACAGTAACAGATACGCTAAGATATGGATTAGCAGATACGCTAGGATATGAATTTGTCTCTACACTATTCATGTAATCAATGCAATAAGAAGTGTCTAGACTAAGAATGATAAGCAAGTGAATCCCTAAGAATAATAAGCAGGTAATTTTTGACACGAAATGATAAGCAACACTTTTGACATTCAGACACGATCGAAGTCCAGACCCACTAATGCATCTAAACAACTATCAGTTAGACACACTAAGACAAGACCTAGTTTGCTAAGACCACCGCTCTGATACCACATGAGACGACCCGTCCTAATCCATAAGGACGAATACAATAACATATGATTACATTGCGAGGTATTTGACCTCTATATGATACATTTTACAAACATTGCATTCATTTTTAAAAGACAAACTTTCATTACATCGAAAGTTGATAGGCATGCATTCAATTTCATAATATATCAAACTATCAACGACTTAATAATAATCTTGATAAACTCAACGACTCGAATGCAACGTCTTTTGAAATATGTCATGAATGACTCCAAGTAATATCTCTAGAATGAGCTAATGCACAGCGGAAGATTTCTTTCATACCTGAGAATAAACATGCTTTAAAGTGTCAACTAAAAGGTTGGTGAGTTCATTAATTTATCATAAATAATCATTTCAGATAGTATAATATACCACAAGATTTCATTTTCATAAACATCATTCTCGTATAAGGCATTTTGCAAACTGCATAGAGATAAAAATCATTCATATGGATTGAACACCTGGTAACCGACGTTAACTTATTGCATAGAATATCCCCAAAACAGAACCTCTCGTCTGTATAATAATCTCGAATTACTAAAGCATTCGTACCCCGAATGGGACTTGTCAAGGTCCATAGATCTATCTTTAGGATTCGCGTCAATCAGGGGCCATTTCCCTAAATTCTTAGGTTACCAGACTTGAAGGGCGATATTCGATTAATAATCCAACCATAGGATGTAATTTTAAGTACTTGTGTCTATTTCGTAAAACATTTATTAAAGCAGCGCATGTATTCCCAGTCCCAAAAATATATATTGCAAAAGCATTTAAAAAGGGAGAAAATGAAACTCACAATACTGTATTTTGTAGTAAAAATACATATGGTGAAACTGAACAATGCAGGGTTGGCCTCGGTGTAACACCTCGTTTTTCACCGTATACGATTTATAGGTGTCTCGTTTATGTACGATAGGTGTAAGAAGGGTTCGGGACATTTTCTAGTATTAAAGTCTTGTGTGCGAGAAGTGGAGTCAGGCCACGTTGAACGTCGCGGCGCGACAAAGGAAGCCGCGGCGCAGCTATTAACTGGAAATCAGATCAGGAGCTCGACAAAAAATGATCCCAGACCTAGGCAAAGGTCGCGGCGCGACATTTAAGGCCGCGGCTCGGCAATGTGGGCGAACTGGTTCATGTTTTCCCAATATTTAAGCAAAGTGAGGGGCATTTTGGTCTTTTCGCGTATGAGGCAGATTATATCCTCAAATCTGGTCCATTCATTTCATTTTCCTAATTTCCTTTTCCTTTTTTTTTTCATTTTTTCTCTCAAAAAACTCAAACACCCAATTGAATTCAAAGGGATTTTTGAAAAGGAAGAAGCGGGATTTGATCTTTGGCGTAGTTGACAAGTTTGTTCTCCTCGTTCTTAGCTACACGGTGATACTAGTGGTAAGCTCTAACTCTGAATTTTGTTTTTGTGTTCATCATTCAAAATTAGGGCTTTTGGTTTGTATGTTCGAAAACGGAACTCATTTAGTTGTTAATTGAAGATTAACGCCAAGATTTGGGTTTGTTGTTGGTATTGGCGGGTTTTGGGTTTGGTGTGCAAGTTTATGCTTGTAAGGCTTGCAAAGAGTGAATAATCACTAGTATTAGTGATTATTGATGTTTTGGAGACCATTAGGGTTCCTTGGTTGACTAATTTTGACCGAGAGTCAAAATTAGGGTTTGGTGATGATTTTGACCCGATTGTTGATTTAATAAGGTTTATAAACTCAAAATGGATTAAGTTGAAGTATAAACCCGAGTCAAATATGTTTTAGTGTTAAAACTTGGGAATGGTGAGATATTGGCTTTTAAGGGTCAAAATGGGCGATTTTGAGAAGGTTAAGTGTTTAACACTTGTGTCTGGGTTTAACTGGAATATTAGGACCATTGTCACTCGTGTTAGTGATTATTGGTTAGTTTGGGCGCGGTTTGTGCTTGGAAGTGCAGTTGGGTCGAAATTGCACTAGTTGTCAATTTGGGTTGATTTGTAAGTCCACCCTAATTGTGTTGCTTGTATTGTGATAATGGAATAGGTACTTTCCATTGACGAGTTGCGGATTACTTGGAAGCATTCTTCAAGGCGACAAGGTGAGTGTTAATATCCTATATGCATATGTATGTGTAGGATGGGTGCGGGTCGGGTGAAGTGGTTCTCGGTTATAGAGCTCACTTCACATATAGGTGGAATTGATGGACTTGTGAACATGTTCAATTGGCACGGATGTGCGTTTTGGTTAACCACCTTTGGCGAGGTGCACACTTCGTGTGTACATTATCACATGGGCTTGTGAGTGAAATAATTATATATGTATGTATATGAGTTATTTATTTGTGGGGTATGGGTTGAAGTTCGATGTTGACGATACCATACCCTAGAGTATATTTGTGATGTTGATGAGGGTTTAAAGTTCGTTGTTGACGATACCTCAAACGTATGGAATTAAAGTTCGATGTTGACGATGCCATACGATTATTGTAGTGACGTTGATGAGGGTTTAAAGTTCGTTGTTGACGATACCTCATATGTGGGTTTAAAGTTCAGTGTTGAAGATACCACATTAATATAGGCGAATGGGATTTAAGTTCGATGTTGACGATACCATTCGTTGGGCTAGCCACGAGATCTTGAGTACTATGGATGTTGTGAACATCGATGTTTGTCGTATTATATATATATATATATATATATATATATATATATATATATATATATATATATATATATATATTAATGTATTGTTGTGGTGTAGCTAAACCTTCGGGTGTAGCTTATTGGCGTTGTTCATATCGTCGTTGGTGAACTTATATTTTGTTGATGTATATTTAGCTCGTTGCTTAGTGATCGTACGGTATGCTTAGTATTAGATTGCCTTAATGCTTGGATGCTCCGGTATGCGGTATTTGATATTTTGTGGCGTGTCCATTTTATGCATATATAGGTATGTAGTATATTTCCACTCACTAAGCGTTAGCTTACCCTCTCGTTGTTGATATTTTTATAGGTTTGCATGCTTAGCGGCTCGGGTGAGCTTGGGGATTAGAGATCTTGGCTAGGTTGCTTTAGAAGATCTTGCTTTTGTACTCGATTAGGATTTAGGTAGCGTAGTCCCAAATCACCATGCTCGGTTTTGGTTGGAAACTAAACTAGTCGGGTCGTGTATGTCCGCTTGGACAATTAACTAAAGTATTATTTAAAGCGTATTAAAAGGAAAAATTTTATTGGGCCGGTTTTAATACGGGTTGGGATGTTTCAAGTGGTATCAGAGTATGGTCTAAGGGATTTAGGTGACTTGAGATAGGTGCCTAGACTAAGACTTTTGTGTGTGCTTAATTTGTTGCGGGACTTGTAGGATTACGGGTCGGAATGGATTATAGTTAGTGCCTTGTTTGTAGGTAGACTAACGTTTATATTAGTAATGCGGATATTATTAATATATTATTGTGTTGTGATGATAATTCTCGCGTGTGTTTATATCGCGTAGAATTTTGTTTGTGTTTGTTTATAACATCGAGCGAGACGGTCGTTGTGCTAACAAGTCGATACGGTGTGTGTGCGTAATAAGGACTTGCAAACCTTATTACGGGTGCAAATCGTGCCTAACAAGTGATGTACGATGAGTGTTTAGCAAGATGGGGCGGTGTTGTGTGCGTGGTTTTATACGTTCGTGATCTAATCGCTTTGCATTCCTTAGAATGGCGACGGGAAACGGGATCGAGACGAACGACGTGGAGTTTAACGCTAGAGTTGCGGCCGCTGTTACGGAGCAAATGAGTGCGTTTCAAGAAGAAATGGATAAGAAGTACTCCGAACTTCAAAGTAATGGTGAAATGGAGCGTTGTCTTAAGAGCTTCATGAGGACTAAACCCCCGATGTATGACGGGAAACCGGATCCTTTGGTAAGCACAACTTGGATCTCGGATGTCGAAGGGTGTTTTCGTACTATTGAATGCCCTCCCGAGAAGAGGATGAGACTCCCTACTAGTTTGTTGCGGGGTAGGGCGAAGGATTTGTTGGATGATAAGATTGATCTTGCCGGTGGCGAAACGTTTATGGCTTTATCGTGGGAAGAGTTTAAGAAGGAATTCTTCGAGGAGTTCTGGACTTCAGCCAATTTGTGGGAATTGCGTAATGAGATGCGAAATTTACAACAAGGTTCTATGGACTTGAATACTCTCAAGACGACCTTTATGGCAAAGGCTCGTTTTTGCCCGGAGTATTTGGGGAATGATCATCTGTTGATGCAAGATTTCTATCGAACCTTGAATGATGACTTGAAGAGTAAGATTAGCAGAGTTCAGGCGAAATCGTTTGCGGAGTTATTCGCCGCGACTAGAGGTTTCGAGTCGTATTCGCGATCGAAGGTTGGTGAACCTTCAAGTGAGAGAAGGGTTGTTTCTTATGGTGCTCCAAGTAAGAGGACTAAGGGTCCAAGCGTGAGCACTGATGGTACACGGACGGGTATATCGGATTCTAGTTCGTCTAGGTGTTACAATTGTGGCGTGAGGGGTCACAAGTGTTGGGAATGTTCGGTACCAAAGGGTGATGGCATGGTGTGCTTCATTTGCCAAAAAGAAGGACATCGTAAGTCGGAATGTCCCAAGTTAGCGGGGACGGGTGCGGCAAGGAGACGTTAAGGTACGTTTCGTTTTAATAAATATGTCCTTTGATTATTTATTATGTGCCGTTGAGTTTGAGTTGGTTAAATGCATTGTGTTGTGCATGATATTGTTGTTATGGGTGACGTTCCTAATGGAAGTACCCTATGGTGACGTTTGATTGTCGGGCGAAGGGCGTAAGACTTGGTGCAACCAAGCATTCCTTAGTATTTGGGAAATGTTTCTACCAAGCCATGAAAAAGGGTTTTTGGTGTTCGATTGTTAAGCGCGTGTTCGCTTTTATGTTGAAGTTGATGAACCATGAGGTTCAACGGGTGGGATGAAACCCGAGAGATTGAGTGTTTAAAATCTCGATGTATGTTGGTAATGGAGTCTACGTGACGCGACATTAGGTGCCTCTTTTATACCTACCAGCGTGGTGTTCGACTCCGATTGTGTTGCGGTTACATTGTACTTAGGGTACCGAAGCGAAATCCTTAGGTACATGAGTGACTAGGTGGAATTTGACAAACTAAAGCAATTGGATGATTGCAAAGTTATGGGTTGTGAAATCGTGGTGCACTTTTCGTTCGAAGTGTTTGAGGATGGTTTGAAATCCTTCGTATGCTCAAGGTTGGAGCAAGATATGGTAATGTGCCGTGTGAACCCAATTGTTGGTAAAGTCTAACTTTAGTAGCACTGTACGGTAGTACGAGTTGTGGATATGAAACGTAGTTCCAAGTGGGGGAGTTACATTCCCGTACGAGGAGGCCTTAGGATGAAAATTCGAATAATGCTTATGGTAGATCCGAAACTTGTGTTGGGATCTAGTTTTGGTCGATTTGTGGTAGAGTACAATTTGGGTTAAATTGTACTTATGATTTTGGATTTGGAAATTTTCACCGAGGTGGTAATGTGGTAAGTCTCGTTGAGAGATAATGGACGTATTTGGCGAGCAAGGTGAAATCCCTCAGTTAAGGGATGTGCGTGTCGGGTTCTCTTTTGGAGAATTGTTCTTTGTGCCTATGTTCGATATAGGTGGTTCTTGCTCGATTGTGTGGATGGTTAGTGGTATCCGTTAGGGTTCACTATAGTGTAGCAGAGCGCGATATTACACTACTCGTTGTTCGAGGCAAAAAAGGGCGTTGATTGGTGAAGTATGACCTTCGGAGTCCGCTGACTTCATCATGGGAGTAGTGATATATCGGTGAAGCATGACCATTGATGAGGTCCGCTGACTTCATTCAGTGTTGAGTGATCTATCGGTTGTTTTATACACCGATGGTGGGGGTCGTAAGGACAGTGTGGTGTGATCTATCGTTTGTTTTACACACTGATGGTGGGGTCGTGAGGACCATGTTGTATGATAAGTGATGCGATAGCCGCGTTTCGCTCACATGTTGTTACGGGTGTGACTTCAGTCGATTTCGTACACCTTGGGATTTGCGTTGCCATAGTCGTTTTGGGCGCTATCGGTTTCGACATTTAAGGCCGCGGCGCGGCAATGTGGGCGAACTGGTTCCTGTTTTCGCAATATTTAAGTAAAGTGAGGGGCATTTTGGTCTTTTCGCGTATGAGGCAGATTATAGCCTCAAATCTGGTCCATTCATTTCATTTTCCTAATTTCCTTTTCCTTTTCTTTTCATTTTTTCTCTCAAAAAACTCAAACACCCAATTGAATTCAAAGGGATTTTTGGAAAGGAAGAAGCGGGATTTGATCTTTGGCGTAGTTGACAAGTTTGTTCTCCTCATTCTTAGCTACACGGTGATACTAGTGGTAATCTCTAACTCCGAATTTTGTTTTTGTGTTCATCATTCAAAATTAGGGCTTTTGGTTTGTATGTTCGAAAATGGAACTCATTTAGTTGTTAATTGAAGATTAACACCAAGATTTGGGTTTGTTGTCGGTATTGTCGGGTTTTGGGTTTGGTGTGCAAGTTTATGCTTGTAAGGCTTGCAAAGAGTGAATAATCACTAGTATTAGTGATTATTGATGTTTTGGAGACCATTAGGGTTCCTTGGTTAACTAATTTTGACCGAGAGTCAAAATTAGGGTTTGGTGATGATTTTGACCCGATTGTTGATTTAATAAGGTTTATAAACTCAAAATGGATTAAGTTGAAGTATAAACCCGAGTCAAATATGTTTTAGTGTTAAAACTTGGGAATGGTGAGATATTGGCTTTTAAGGGTCAAAATGGGAGATTTTGAGAAGGTTAAGTGTTTAACACTTGTGTCTGGGTTTAATTGGCATATTAGGACCATTGTCACTCGTGTTAGTGATTATTGATTAGTTTAGGCGCGGTTTGTGCTTGGAAGTGCTGTTGGGTCGAAATTGCACTAGTTGTCAATTTGGGTTGATTTGTAAATCCACCCTAATTGTGTTGCTTGTATTGTGATAATGGAATAGGTACTTTCCATTGACGAGTTGCGGATTACTTGGAAGCATTCTTCAAGGTGACAAGGTGAGTGTTAATATCCTATATGCATATGTATGTGTAGGATGGTTGCGGGTCGGGTGAAGTGGTTATCGGTTATAGAGTTCACTTCACATATAGGTGGAATTGATGGACTTGTGTACATGTCCAATTGGCACGGATGTGCGTTTTGGTTGACCACCTTTGGCGAGGTGCACACTTCGTGTGTACATTATCACATGGGCTTGTGAGTGGAATAATTATATACGTATGTATATGAGTTATTTATTTGTGGGGTATAGGTTTAAGTTCGATGTTGACGATACCATACCCTAGAGTATATTTGTGATGTTGATGAGGGTTTAAAGTTCGTTGTTGACGAGACCTCATACGTATGGAATTAAAGTTCGATGTTGATGATGCCATACGATTATTGTAGTGACGTTGATGAGGGTTTAAAGTTCGTTGTTGACGATACCTCATATGTGGGTTTAAAGTTCGGTGTTGACGATACCTCATTAATATAGGTGAATGTGATTTAAGTTCGATGTTGACGATACCATTCGTTGGGCTAGCTGATAGTGCTCTAAACGAACATATATTTAGTCGCAATATCATCCCAATATGTAAAGTTTTTAGTTGTAATTATTCTATTTTTAAGTTGTAATCGTTTAAATAAATAAATGCGAAGACGAAGCACGAAGATTAAAGAATTGAAGAAAAAGCGTCCTAAAACTGGAAAAAGGTCCTTAAAGCCATAGTGCACTCAAAAGCGTCCCAAAAATTGAGTTAAAAGACTTGCGCGGATTTTGGGAGTTAAGGAAAATAACTTTTTGTGCAAATTACAAATTGCGAAATGCAAAGTACAAGATATTAAATAGTACGAAAGGACGTTCGAAAACTCGGAACCAGGTCCTGAGCCAACTATCAACGCGCGACGCAACGGGCCAAAAATTATAAGTCAACTATGCTCTGTAAGACCCAAATATTTATTGTACATAATGTATTTATGGTGTACGATGCGTATACGAAGTGTACGAAGCAGGTACGTGTTGCTTGCTCGAACGTCGAAGAAAACTGGACGTTGTTTGAGGTACAAAGTGTGTACGTATCTTTTCAACCCCAAATAAAGTTTGAGTTGATGTTTCAAAGCCTTACCATTGGAAAGAATATCTTATTACGTTTCCAACGATATTTGGTTCATCGAAAACGGAGCTACGGTCAAAAAGTTATGGCCAAAACAAGTTTCTGAAATCTGACCTGCAGTGTGAAGCGGCGCGCGACCTTTTGGCGCGGCGCGCCGAATGGGTCTGATGCGTTTTTTTCAGCATTTTAAGTGTCTAAATGAAGGGTATTATGGTCCTTTCACTTGTGGACGGATTTGTGGCTTTTAGATCACTTTTAGATCCACTTTTGGATCATTTTCAAGTCCACAAACACTCTCATCTTCAACCTCAAGTTCTAGAGTGAGAGTAGAGTGAGAAAGCTTGAGAAGAGGAAGAAGAAGCTTGGATTCTTCAAGTTTAAGCTCATTACTTGTGTTGTTGTTGTACTAGCTTCGTTTTCTTCAAAAGGTAAAACCCTAATTCGGATTTAGTTGTGTTAATTCGTTTATTATGCTAGGGTTTGTGTTAAAGTAGATGTAAAACCCATTTCTTGGAAGTTTGGGGTAAACGGGTTAAGTTTTAGTGCAAGAACCCTAATATTGGTGGGTCTAGGGTTGGATGATGATATTGTGGGTTTGTAAAACTAAATTAGTTGATGAAATCACTAGCTACTTGGAGTGTTGGTGATTAGGGGTGTAAACTTACAATTTGGTGTCTTGACTAGGTTTAGGTCAAAATGGGTTTTTGAGTAAACAACCCTATAAATGGCGTTTAATGGCTAAAAGAGTTAAGATTAGCTATTTCGGGAACGCGGGAAGTGATTTCATAAGTTTTGGACTTGTGAGTATTGTTTTATGCTTAATAGGGTGTAAAACACACTTTAGGACCAAATGGGCGGGTCGTGTGTTTAAATGAGTGATCGAATGACCAAACCATGTTTAAATGATGTTGTTGAGGCATAATCACAAGTCATTTGTGATTATGAAGGTTTTCGAGCGAAAAATGGTTTTTGGTCAAAGTCGGTCAATAGGATGTTCTAGGAGAACATATGTATTGTTTAAGTCGAACAAGCATTGTGAGTAGCTTATTTGCATGTATACTTTGCGTAGGTGATTTGCGTGAAGTCGGTGGAAGAAGTTAAGATCGCGGGATACGTTCTTCAAGTATTTCAAGGTGAGTGGAATATTTATACGCTTATGTATATAATTTGGTTGCTTGTGTGCGGGGTGGTAAGTGATATCCGTTAGGATTCACTTTTCGTGGACCACATTTGAGTTGGGAAAAATATAGTGAGTGATATCCGCGTGGATAGCTCTTCGTTGGCTATATTCGTTTTGGATATGTAGCGAGTGGTTAATGTTTGACCTATCACTCTTCGTCGGCTACATGTGTGCGTTTGGATATGTGACGAGTGGTTAATGTTTGACCTATCACTCTTCGTCGGTCACATGTGTATATTTAGTTTGTGGCGAGTGATTAACGTTTGACCTATCGCTCTTCGTCGGCCACATGTGTGTTTGGGTAAGTGGTGAGTGTTAACCGTTTAGGGGTTCGCTCTTCGTTGGCCACTTATCGTGGGATGGCAAGCGGTTCCGCTTTTCGTCGGCCATCCTTGTGATTGAGGTAAGTGTTAACGTTTCGGTTGCACTTTTCGTCGGCCTCATAGTGCGTAGTGGTGAATAGTTAACGATTTTGACCTACTACTCTTCGTCGGCCACTTACGCGTGCGATGGGTGGTGAGTAGTTAACGATTTTGACCTACTACTCTTCGTCGGCCACCATCGAGTCGAATGTCGACATTGGGTATATTGGGATGTGTAATTTTATTAGCATTGTACGTATTCGTTTTTGGCATGTATTATTGTTGAGATCTCTATACTAATGATGTTGACTTGTTGTACGTACGATTAATCGTTTATTTGTTATTGCGGTTTGCTAGTGTTATTGTGTTGTTGTGTAGGTGTATGCAAGTAATTGGATTATGTATGTATGCGTATAAGTATTGCATTCACTAAGCATTAGCTTACCCTCTCGTTGTTTACATTTTTAGGTTCGAAGGCGGACGTGGCAACGGTATGCTCGGGATTAGATGATTTTCCCATTTTTGATGCTTGCTTGGATTCGACCTAGGATTGGGTAGTTTATCCCCAACATCATGCTCGTAGTTTGTTGGAACTTAAACTCATTGGGTCGAAGTTGTATTTTGTATTAAAAGGGGTATTTTGGGCATATGTGGGCCCGCGATGTAAAACTCGTTTTAATTAATTAATCATGTTAGTTTTACTTATATTAATGTGTTGTAAAAAGCGTTTCGTTTGAAAGTGTCGGGAACGAGTCTATCTTTTTCGCATTTAAAAAGCCCGGGGACAGGCCGTTTTGGCGCGGCGCGCCAGATAGGGGGCGCGGCGCGCGGGGTCACTGTACAGCAAATTTTTTTTTTGTTTGTATTTTCACGGGGTTTGGTCGAGGGTTGGTTTGGGTTGTTACAAATGGTATCAGAGCATGGTCTAAGGGATTTAGGTGACTTGAGATAGGCGCCTAGACTTAGACTTTTGTGTGTACTATTATCGGGACTTGTAGGATTACGGGTCGGTTCGGGTTCTAGTTAGTGCCTTTGAGAATATGTGCTTTAACTATGTGTTGTTTATGTTGATACTAATTGTGTTGTTTTGTGTTGAATATCTAGCGAAATGGTTGTTGTATTCATGAGTTCGGCACGGCGTGTGAGCGTAATAATGCGTCGCGAACATTATTACGGTTGCAAGCCAAGTCATGCAAGTGATGTACAACAAGTATTGGACTAGATGGGATGCACGAACGTTGGCATACTTATGTGATGTGATTATTGTTCGTGGCGGTGTATGTGATTTACTTGTGTTGCGTTCCTAACCAAGTTCATTTCTTAGAATGAAGACGAGGAACGGACATGATAATGGTGATCAAAGCGACGACTCCGAGTTCACGGCTAAGGTTGAGGCCATCTTTAAACGTCAAAAAGCGGAGTTTCTCGAGGATGTTAGAAAGGTGTTCCAGGAATCGGTTGATGGGCAAGTAACAGAACTAATCGACGAACGAGTGGATGCCGCGATCGAAAAGGCATTCGAGGCTAGAAACATTTACCCTCGTGGTGAAGAGAGCGATGGTAACGGTGGACATGGAAGGCGGGACTTCCATTACAAGAACTTCAAGGATGCTCAACCTCCTATGTTTAATGGGGTGAGGGATCCGTTGAAGAGTACATGTTGGGTTTCCGATATCGAGGGGGCTTTTCGTACTAGTGAATGTCCTCCCGAGAAGAAAACGAGGTATGGGTCTAGCATGTTACGTGAAGAAGCCAAGTTGTGGTGGGATGACAAGATTCAATTGTATGGCGAGGAACAATGTATGAGCTTGTCATGGGATGAGTTCAAAGAGGAGTTCTTTAACGAGTACCGAACTTCTTCCGACCTTGATAAAATCCGGGACGAGTTACACAATTTGCGACAAGGTTCGATGGACTTGGTTACTCTCAAGTCTACCTTCTTGGCAAAGACTCGTTTTTGTCCGGAGTATGTTGGTGACGATCACAAGTTGATGAAAGATTTTTACCGTACGATGAATGATGAATTGAAGGGTAAAATTAGTCGGGGAATGGCTAAGTCTTTTGAGGAGCTATTCGAATTGGCTCGGGGTTTCGAACCGGAGGTGTCGAAGCCAAGTGTGTCTGATGTTAGTAAACGGAAGTCCGAGACTACGATGCATTCGAACAAGAAAAGTAAGAGTATTTCCGAGGGCCGCGGGAGCATGAAAAGGAGTGGCACCGGTGGTTTTGTGCCCACATGTTATAATTGTGGCAAACGAGGTCATTTGTCGCGCGAGTGTACGAATGCAAAGTCTAACAAGGTTATGTGTTTTAATTGTCAAAAGGAGGGACACCGAAGGTCGACGTGTCCGGATTTAGTTAGTGATGCATGAGAACCTGACGATGGTGTTCAGGTAATTTTTCGACTATCTTATTGAAACGTACTTATGATGTTGTTTGTTGCATTTTGTGTTAGTGCGTTGTGTAATGTGGGGTAGTGTTCCTCATGGAATTACCCTATGTTGTTGATCCGGTTGTCGGGCGAAGGGCATAAGACTTGGTGCAACCAAGCATTCCTTGATATTTGGAAAATGTTTATACCAAGCCACATGGGTGGGTTTTGGTGTTCGAATGATAGAGCGTGTTCGCTCTCGTGTAGAGGTTGTTAAACCGTGAGGTTCGTCGGGTGGGTAAAACCCGAGAGATCTAGTGTTGATCTCGACGTGTATTGGTGAAGGAGTCTACATGACGCGACGTTAGGTGCCTTTTTCCATACCTACAAGCGTAGTGTTCGACTCCGATGGAGATGCGGTTATGTTGTACTTAGGGTACCGAAGATAAACCCTTAGGTACATGAGTGACTAGGTGAAACTTTGATTAGTTACGGCAATCGGAGAATTTGCAAGGTTAAAGTTTGGGTAAATTATGGTACACTTTTCATTCGAAGTGTTTGAAGATAGGTTTTTAGTGTGAGATTTCGGATGATGCTCATAGTGGATCTGAAATTTGTGTAGGGACCTAGATTTGGTCGGTTTGCGGTAGAGTACAATTTCGGTTAAAATTGTACTTATGATTTTGGACTTAAATTATCACCGAGGTGGTAATGTGGTAAATCTCGTTGAGAGGTAATGGACGTGTTTGACGAGCAAGGTGAAATCCCTCGGTTAAGGGATGTGTGTGTCGGATTCTCTTCTAGAGAATTATTGTTTTGTGCCTATGTGCGATATAGGTGGTTCTTGCTCGGTTGTGATGGCGATATTCGCGCGTGCGGATATTTCGTGTGCGAAAATTCCTAGATGTGTGGAATGATTCCAAGTATGCACATATACTTAATTTGTTTATATGTATTGTGGCAAGTGTCATCCAATTGTGAGGGTTCACTTTTCGTTGGCCACGGTTGAAGTGTGATAAGTAGTAAGTGTTATCCGTTAAGATTCACTTTTCGTCGGCTATTATTGGTGTGTGGAATGCATTTTCCGTTAGGGATCGCTTTTGTTTGGCCATGTGTGGGTAGAGGTAAGTGTGATCCGTAAGGATGCGCTTTTTGTCAGCCTCTTGTTGCGTAGTGGTAAGTGGTTAACGTTTGATCTACCGCTTTTCGTCGGCCACGTACGCGTAAGGATGTGGGGCAAGTGGTATCCAATCGTGAGGATTCACTTTTCGTCGGCTCCATTGTGTTGTTTATTGGCCATGTTATTGGTGTGTTGTTACTTTAGCGATGTACGTGATAAGGGTACGCTAAATGGATTGCTAACTTGGTACGAGGATATGGAATGTTAGCTTGTTTATGTCATGCGGTCGAGGCATGAGTTTGTCCCGGTTCGGGGACGAAGCGAGACTTAGTGCTCGGTTTGGTAGAATTGGTGAATCACGGATGATGATTCTAAACGGAAAGGTAACCTTGTGTAAGGTCGCCTAAAGGATTTGTATGAAATCTTCGAATTTGGGGGAAATGTTGTGGACATCGAGTTTGGACGTATGTCGAAGGACCATGGATTTTGGTACTTGCTAATTTAAGTGACGAGGATCACGAGGACGTGATCGATTCTAAGTGGGGGAGAGTTGTAAGACCCAAATATTTATTGTACATAATGTATTTATGGTGTACGATGCGTATACGAAGTGTACGAAGTAGGTACGTGTTGCTTGCTCGAACGTCGAAGAAAACTGGACGTTGTTTGAGGTACAAAGTGTGTACGTATCTTTTCAACCCCAAATAAAGTTTGAGTTGATGTTTCAAAGCCTTACCATTGGAAAGAATATCTTATTACGTTTCCAATGATATTTGGTTCATCGAAAACGGAGCTACGGTCAAAAAGTTATGGCCAAAACAAGTTTATGAAATCTGACCTGCAGTGTGGAGCGGCGCGCGACCTTTTGGCGCGACGCGCCGAATGGGTCTGATGCGTTTTTTTCAGCATTTTAAGTGTCTAAATGAAGGGTATTATGGTCCTTTCACTTGTGGACGAATTTGTGGCTTTTAGATCAGTTTTAGATCCACTTTTGGATCATTTTCAAGTCCACAAACACTCTCATCTTCAACCTCAAGTTCTAGAGTGAGAGTAGAGTGAGAAAGCTTGAGAAGAGGAAGAAGAAGCTTGGATTCTTCAAGTTTAAGCTCATTACTTGTGTTGTTGTTGTACTAGCTTCGTTTTCTTCAAAAGGTAAAACCCTAATTCGGATTTAGTTGTGTTAATTCGTTTATTATGCTAGGGTTTGTGTTAAAGTAGATGTAAAACCCATTTCTTGGAAGTTTGGGGTAAACGGGTTAAGTTTTAGTGCAAGAACCCTAATATTGGTGGGTCTAGGGTTGGATGATGAAATTGTGGGTTTGTAAAACTAAATTAGTTGATGAAATCACTAGCTACTTGGATTGTTGGTGATTAGGGGTGTAAACTTACAATTTGGTGTTTTGACTAGTTTTAGGTCAAAATGGGTTTTTGAGTAAACAACCCTATAAATGGCGTTAAATGGCTAAAAGAGTTAAGATTAGCTATTTCGGGAACGCGGGAAGTGATTTCATAAGTTTTGGACTTGTGAGTATTGTTTTATGCTTAATAGGGTGTAAAACACACTTTAGGATCAAATGGGCGGGTCGTGTGTTTAAATGAGTGATCGAATGACCAAACCATGTTTAAATGATGTTGTTGAGGCATAATCACAAGTCATTTGTGATTATGAAGGTTTTCGAGCGAAAAATGGTTTTTGGTCAAAGTCGGTCAATAGGATGTTCTAGGAGAACATATGTATTGTTTAAGTCGAACAAGCATTGTGAGTAGCTTATTTGCATGTATACTTTGCGTAGGTGATTTGCGTGAAGTCGGTGGAAGAAGTTAAGATCGCGGGATACGTTCTTCAAGTATTTCAAGGTGAGTGGAATATTTATACGCTTATGTATATAATTTGGTTGCTTGTGTGCGGGGTGGTAAGTGATATCCGTTAGGATTCACTTTTCGTGGACCACATTTGAGTTGGGAAAAATATAGTGAGTGATATCCGCGTGGATAGCTCTTCGTTGGATATATTCGTTTTGGATATGTAGCGAGTGGTTAATGTTTGACCTATCACTCTTCGTCGGCTACATGTGTGCGTTTGGATATGTGACGAGTGGTTAATGTTTGACCTATCACTCTTCGTCGGTCACATGTGTATATTTAGTTTGTGGCGAGTGATTAACGTTTGACCTATCGCTCTTCGTCGGCCACATGTGTGTTTGGGTAAGTGGTGAGTGTTAACCGTTTAGGGGTTCGCTCTTCGTTGGCCACTTATCGTGGGATGGCAAGCGGTTCCGCTTTTCGTCGGCCATCCTTGTGATTGAGGTAAGTGTTAACGTTTCGGTTGCACTTTTCGTCGACCTCATAGTGCGTAGTGGTGAGTAGTTAACGATTTTGACCTACTACTCTTCGTCGGCCACTTACGCGTGCGATGGGTGGTGAGTAGGTAACGATTTTGACCTACTACTCTTCGTCGGCCACCATCGAGTCGAATGTCGACATTGGGTATATTGGGATGTGTATATTGGGATGAATCGGATCCCGATGAGGATTCCGATGATGTTATAGAAATTACCTCGACCCAATTTAATAAAGCGAAAGAAAATAATAAGGGAAAAGGTATAAAAATAGAGAAACCCGATTCCAACCCCGATGAACTTTATATGTATCGGCAACATCCATATTTCCTAAAATGTAACAATGACCAGGGCACCTCTAAACCACCAGGTTTTTCTAAACCATTGTGGAAAATGACGGCTCGTATTAGAGGAACACCATATATTCCTAGAAAATTAGGAAAACGAACCAAGTCCGAAGAAGAAGAAACCAGTGATTCAGATTAGAGGGTTGTAATCATGTTGTGTATTATATGTATTGTAGTGTGCTAGTACTTTTATGTTCTATGTAAAAATTGCTTGTATTATTTGTTAATTATCTTTTACGAATCTAATCCTTGTCTATTTTACAGTATAAAAACAAAATGGACGTTAAGGGTAGACAACCGAATATTTTAGAAGATCTACCAGAGGATATGATTGAGGAAATCTTGTCTAGAGTCGGTCAGAATTCATCAGCACAATTAATTATGGAAAAATTAACTTGTCAAACATTTAAAAGACTTTCCAGAAATGCCTTAGTTTATAAAAGGCTTTACTTTGATAGGTGGGGTATATCACATTGGGGAGACCGTAAGTTACGCCGTGTTTTCTTTAAAGCATTAAATGCGGGGAGCGCAAATGCAATTTTACGCTACTGGTTAAGAACCTATTTTGACTCAACATATTCCAACATAGGATTTCGTGAATTAGAAAGAGCTTCTAACATGCAACATAAAGAAGCATGTTATGCTTACGGGTTATACCAAAGTGAGAAAAAGAACATCGTATTGCAGATTTTAAATAAAACCTTCCCACAAGTGACAGATTCAGTAGTTGAGGTGAGAAACAAGGTTTTTAGATTATTACGGGGCTGTTGGACATTATGAAACCCTCGTCCTTTTGACGACATTACAACATGCTGCCTAGCCAATGATCATAATGGTTATTTTCCACAAGACCAAAGATGGGAAGTCGTCTTAGTAAAACCAGAATGCATGACTTGTTTATGGACTTATGAATTACGTGTCTTTATTTCTTTTGCTGAACAACTTACGTATTAACTAGATTTATCTTCAAAACTGTCCTGTATCAAAGTGTACTATATTTCATGTTATATGTAATATTGCGATGTTGTAAGTTTGAAGAATATTTATATGTGATATATTATTATAATCAGTTTTTCATATGGAATTGTAGTAGTTGAATTGTATATTAGCTACTAAGTATGAACTTAACGGGTAGGTAGTACCCGAATTTAAACTTATAAAACGCTAATATGAAGAAAAAGCTTTTATAAATGAGTTCATATTATGCTATGAAATACTATTGACTACTCTTAATATTCTGTATGATTAACTCGATTCAGTTGGCTATTTTGAAGGAAATGGCACCGACTACTCGACACACCATGAATATGAGCGAAGAGGAATTTCGTACCTTTCTTGCTGCAAACATAGCCACAGTACAGGCTGCGCTACATGCCAACAATAACTCTGAATCTAGCAATGCAGCTAACGGTGCAAGAAATCGTATAGGATGCTCCTACAAAGAATTCACTGCCTGCAAACCTTTGGAATTTGATGGAACCGAAGGACCAATTGGATTGAAACAGTGGACCGAGAAAGTCGAATCGGTGTTTGCCATAAGTAAGTGTATTGAAGAGGACAAAGTTAAGTACGCTATGCATACTTTCACATGTACTGCGTTAACATGGTGGAACACCTATCTTGAATAGGTAGGACAAAATGCTGCTTACGCACTACCGTGGTCGGCATTCAAACAATTGATGAACGAGTAGTACCGTCCTAGAAACGAAGTCAATAAGCTCAAGGTAGAGCTTAGAGAGTTACGAACACAAGGGTTCGACATTACCACGTATGAACGACGATTCAAAGAGTTGTGCCTACTGTGTCTGGGAGCGTTCGAAGATGAAGAAGAGAAGATCGACGCATTTGTAAAAGGGTTACCAGTAAGGATTCAAGAAGATGTGAGTTCACACAAGCCCGCTTCCATACAAAAGGCAAGTCGAATGGCTCATAAACTCATAAAACAGATTGAGGGAAGAATTAAAGAGCAGGCGGCCGAAGAAGCCAACACGAAACAATTCAAGAGGAAGTGAGAGGAAAACGGTGACAAGAGTCACCAGTACAACAACAATAACAATTACAACCACAATCGCAACAACTATCCCAACAACCGCAACAACAATCGCAACAATAACTGCAATCCTAACAATAACTACAACAAACATCCCAACAAATACAACAACAACAACAACAATAACTGTTTTAACAACAATAACAATCTCAACAACAACCTTAATAACAACAACGGCAACAAAAACCAAAAACAGCCATGTCATAGGTGTGAAGAAAATCATCAGGGGTTTTGCACGACATTTTACAACAGGTGTAAAAGAAATGGTCATAGCGCGACAAAGTGTGAGGTCTACGTACCAAAGTTTAACAGAACTAAAGGAATAAATAGTGTCGGAACAAGTAATTCCGGAACGAATAGTGTCGGAGCAAGTAATACCAACGCTGTTTGTTATAAATGTGGAAAACCAGGCCACACTATTAGAAATTTCCCGAATCAGGGGAATACTAATGGGCAGGGCCATGGAAGAGTTTTCAATATTAATGCGGCAGAAGCACAGGAAGACCCGGAGTTTGTTACGAGTACGTTTCTTATTGACGATAAATCTGCTTATGTTTTATTTGATTCGGGTGCAGATAGAAGCTATATGAGTAGAGAATTTTGTGCTAAATTAAGTTGCCCATTGACGCCTTTGGATAATAAATTTTTACTCGAATTAGCAAATGGTAAATTAATTTCAGTAGATAATATATGTCGGGATAGAGAAATTAAACTGGGTGATGAAACGTTTAAGATTGATTTAATACCAGTTGAGTTAGGGAGTTTTGATGTAATAATTGGCATGGACTGGTTGAAGAAGGTAAGAGCAGAGGTCGTTTGTTACAAAAATGCAATTCGCATTATGCGTGAAAAAGGAAAACCTTTAATGGTGTACGGAGAAAAGAACAACGCGAAGTTAAATCTTATTAGTAGTTTGAAGGCATAAAAACTAATAAGAAAAGGTTGTTACGTCATTCTAGCACACATCGAGGAAGTTAAACCTGAAGAAAAGAACATCAGTGATGTTCCCGTCGCAAAAGAATTTTCCGATGTATTTCTGAAAGAATTACCAGGATTACCCCCACATCGATCCGTTGAATTTTAAATAGACCTTGTACCAGGAGCTGCACCAATAGCTCGTGCTCCATATAGACTCGCACCCAACGAAATGAAAGAATTACAAAGTCAGTTACAGGAACTTTTAGAGCGTGGTTTTATTCGACCAAGTACATTACCGTGGGAAGCTCCTGTTCTGTTTGTCAAGAAGAAAGATGGTACATTCAGGTTGTGTATCAACTACCGAGAGTTGAACAAACTTACCATCAAGAACCGTTACCTATTACCGAGAATCAACAACTTATTTGATCAACTACAAGGCTCGTCGGTTTATTCAAAGATCGATTTACGTTCTGGATATCACCAAATGCGGGTGAAAGAGGATGACATTCCGAAGACTGCTTTTAGGACATGTTACGGTCATTACGAGTTTATGGTTATGCCGTTTGGATTGACTAACGCACCAGCTGTGTTCGTGGACCTCATGAACCAAGTGTGTGGGCCATATCTTGACAAGTTTGTCATTGTTTTCATCGATGACATACTTATTTACTCGAAGAATGATCAAGAGCACGAAGAACATTTGAGAAAAGTGCTAGAGTTGCTGAGAAAAGAAAAACTGTACACTAAGTTTTCAAAGTGTGCATTTTGGTTGGAAGAAGTTCAATTCCTCTGTCATATAGTGAACAAAGAAGGTATTCAGGTGGATCCAGCAAAGATTGAAACCGTTGAAAAGTGGGAAACCCCGAAAACTCCGAAACACATACGTCAATATTTACGGCTAGCTGGTTATTACAGGAGATTCATCCAAGATTTTTCTAAAATAGCAAAACCCTTGACTGCATTAACGCATAAAGGGAGGAAATTTGAATGGAAGGATGAACAAGAAAAAGCGTTTCAATTATTGAAGAAAAAGTTAACTATGGCACCTATATTGTCATTACCTGAAGGGAATGATGATTTTGTGATATATTGTGACGCCTCAAAGCAAGGTCTCGGTTGTGTATTAATGCAACGAACGAAAGTAATTGCTTATGTGCTTAGACAATTGAAGATTCACGAACAGAATTATATGACGCATGATTTGGAATTAGGCGCGGTTGTTTTTGCATTAAAGACTTGGAGGCACTACTTATATGGGGTCAAAATTATTATATATAGCGACCACAAAAGTCTTCAACACATATTTAATCAGAAACAACTGAACATGAGGCAGCGCAGATGGATTGAATTGTTGAATGATTACGACTTTGAGATTCGATATCACCCGGGGAAGGCAAATGTGGTAGCTGACGCCTTGAGCAGAAAGGACAGAGAACACATTCGAGTAAAAGCTATGAATATAATGATTCACACTAATCTTACTACTCAAATAAAGGAGGCGCAACAAGGAGTTTTAAAAGAGGGAAATTTAAAGGATGAAATACCCAAAGGATCAAAGAAGCATCTTAATATTCGGGAAGACGGAACCCGATATAGGGCTGAAAGGATTTGGGCACTAAAATTTGGAGATATGAGAGAAATGGTACTTAGAGAATGTGATGACCCGGAAATTTCTGATCAAATTTAAACTTAATCTTTGTATGATTAACATTTCCGACACGATAAGCAAAGTCTGTAATATTGATTCTCAAAATTTTTGAACTAATGTTATATATTCAGTTAACCTTTGACTATTGACCAACGATTCATGAACATCTATTTGAATATATATATATACATATATATATATATATATATATTATTAAGATTAATATTATTATTAATCTTATTATTATTAGTAGTATTTGTATTATTATTAGTATTATACATAAAATACTACGACGAGGTCATGAGCGTGTCACTTTCAAAATATGTTTTCAAGCGGGATAGAGTTAAGGAAATTATGGGTTATTGCCATGGAGGTTATGGATAATGTTCGGGGGAATATTTATGAATCAAATCTAGTGTTTATTATCTCCGTTACGTCTACGTACTTTTCTACAATATTGAATCTCAATATTGATATGTTGAGATCTACAGTTATTTGGTAATCCGTGTTTCGATCACATTTTGGTGAACGACTTTATATGCTGCTAAGGTGAGTTTCATATGATCCCTTTTACTCTCTACATTTTTGGCCTGAGAATACATGCAAATTCTTTATTAACTGATTTACAATATTTATATGCGTGAGTTTCATATGATCCCTTTTACTCTCTATTTTTTTGGGCTGAGAATACATACACTTTATTTTAAACGCAATGGATACAAGTACATACTAAATTCTACACTGAGTTTGAACCGAAAATCCCTTAGCTTTGGTAACTGTTAACTGCCAGTTATAAGAACTGGTGGGCGCGAGTAGTAGTATATGGATCCATAGGGCTTGATATCCCCATCCGAGCTAGAGCACTAGCCTTTTAACGGACGTATGCTATTTGAGAAGCGTACACGTTGGTTTGCGTGTATTATTAAGATGATTATACAAATTGTATAAATTATATATACGTTAAGTTTAGTTACCAGGGTGCTCAATTTCGTAGAATATTTTGATAAACGTTTCTGGATGAAACAACTGAAGTCTTGTGATCCACCTTTATATACAGATTATACGAAACATTAAAACTATGAACTCACCAACCTTTGTGTTGACACTTGTTAGCATGTTTATTCTCAGGTTTCCTAGAAGTCTTCTGCTGTTTGCTTAGATGTTAGACAAACTATGTGCATGGAGTCTTACATGACATATTTTTCAAGGAAATGTTGCATTCACCAAATCATCACCACGTATCTTATTTTGACTGCATTGTAAACAGAAGTACTATTGTAAACTATTATTTATGGTGATTGTCTATATGTAGAAATCATCAGATGTCAAAAACCTTTGATTTAAATATTCATTTATGGTGTGCCTTTTCAAAAGAATGCAATGTTTACAAAACGTATCATATAGAGGTCAAATACCTCGCAATGAAATCAATGAATGACGTGTTCGTCCATATGGATTTGGAGCGATCGTCACAGTTGGTATCAGAGCGTTGGTCCTAGCGAACCAGGTCTTGCATGAGTGTGTTTAACTGATAGTTGTTAAGATGCATTAGTAAGTCTGGACTTCGACCGTGTCTGCATGTTAAAAGTTTTGCTTATCATTTCTTGTCGGAAATTACATGCTTATCATTCTTAAGTCTAGACACATTTTACTGCATTGATTACATAAATAGTGTATAGACAAAATTCATATCTTAGCGTATCTGTTACTATAAACTTTGACTGCCATCTTCCGAAAATTTCTCCGTAATTTACGGAATTTTGGTATTATATATACATATGTAAATTATGTATTGAAGAGTACCAATCTAAATTCTATTTCATATCAAAAATCATCTATCTAATTATACAAGATGGATCCCGTATCCAATTCAAATTCCTTAAATTTCGACAGCTATTCCGATATGGATATTCACCTGAACTCTGAAGAAAGTGTAACCGGAATGGATCAACCAATTAGCCATCATCTATTCTGGATGAATTGGGGATAGGTTCGTAGCCTACTTAATTATTGGAGACAAGAAGAAGGCGATCCCTTCCATCCACCACATTGCCCTCTTGGCGAAGAACCTGAAGCACTTACCGGCGAACCTGTTCGTAATACCATTTTCTCTCTCATCTCCAGAATAACTCGTCATGATCATATACTCTCTCAAATTGTGGATCTTATTCATCCGCTCGTCCGAACCGCCAATCATCCCAGTGTAGTAGAAGAAGTCAACGAGCTTCGCGCTCAGGTATTGGCTTTGGAGAATATGGTGCAAAGGTTACAAGCACCAGCAGCATCACCGGCATCAACAGTACCACCGACAACAACACCAACAGTACCATTACCACCACCAACAACATCCGTATCGCAAACCTTAACTTCACAATCTGTTCCACGAGCATCAACGTCATACGCACCGTAGTTACTAAGAAATACCAGCAACAATAACCGATGAAGTATTAACTCATTTCCCCTGAAGAAATTTTATGTATATTTTATATATATGAATTTTGAAATCAAAATAAATCTTTTCGTACCAAGTTATTACGTATGAATCTTAACTGGTAGGTACTACTCGGTTAATTCATATTACTAATATGCTATGATGTACATCCTTCGTTAATGACTTAACCATCGTTAACTACAATCTCTGTTTCCAACTCAATGAATTCCAGTTCATAATAAACTAAGTATATTATTCAATTATATGGTTGATTTTATACTTTCATCTACGATGTATACGAAACTTTCTAGAAAATATCATTCGTACCTTGCGAAGTTAGCAAGAGTTCCATCAGCACCAACATGATTCACTGAGAAAATATCAATAAAACTGAGTATTGATTACATTAGTGAAATACTCCGTAAAGATTATTAAATCTTTAATGTTTTAGAGATTATACATTTCTAATTCAAGTCAAAAATCAAATGAGCTTAATATGATATTAACTCATCAAATTTGTATTACATCTGAAGAAAATATACATACATATATTTTCATAAAGACGGTAATAAAAATTCTTTTGTATAAAATATTACTTGTGAAATCTTTGACGGGTAGGTAATTCCCGGGAAATATATAAGTTCACAATTAATTTGTTATGCTGTACATTCTTCAACTTTGATTCAAAAATTATTAAGTATGCTCACAGCGATATACAATCATTTCTATACAAGTTTAATTACATATTCTGATATTGACGGATCAGAATCCAAGTCAAGATTTAACGGGTGACATCATTCTTAGATCTCTACATCTTTCAAAGCTATACTTTGACTTCAAAAATGTGAAAGATCCTTTAGCATTGTTATTACTGAAAATAACCTTGCAATTTCTTTTCAAAGTATCCAGTATTATCAACCATTCAACCAGTCAACGACGACCTTTCAGACTTGTAACTTTGGCATATACATTTTTGTTATCGGGGAATCTTTCATGTTCCACCACATTAGCAGTAAATTTACCAACAACTTCATTGATCTTTAACCTTCCGAAAAATCCTTATACTCATTGAAACCGTATCTGTACTCATCCACATCTTGTAACAGCAATTGCCATACCAACTATCGAGAATTAGCAAGCAGTATTTTGAAATCTTGCAGCACGTCTACGCCAACAGTTATATGTGTTCATATAACATCTACCTCCTGGACTTACATACTTCGAATGTGAAATTTCCGAAAAATACCCCAAACTACGAAACTAGTTCTCTGAATTTAAGAAAAATGTTGATGAAGCAGCAAAAACTGTAAACAACCTTAACAGTCAAAAGTTTGATGATAAAGAATAGTATGATGGTAAAGCTGAGAAAAATAGAAGGTTTGGAACTGGAAAACGGATTGAGCAAAGTATGAAGGAGGCTGTGGATAAATCACAAAGAATAAACCTGCCTTCAAATAATCCAAATGATTCAGTATCTGCAGAAGCCACTAACGAATACTTTGCTTCCGAATCTAAACCCATGCGAACAATATTCTTCATCATCCTCTGATATTAGAAATTCTAAGATATCATCGTATCTTTCATTATAAATATCCTCCATATTTCTGGAGATAATTCCATAGTCATTCTTATCGGAAATCAATTTTCTTCTTGCGATATCTGTGTAACATCATAAAAGAAACTATTTTAGTTTTTAAATTCTGAAACCTTCGAGTTTAAAATATGAATATTTTTGAAGTGGTGTTGAGAGCTGAAGCATGAGTTAGTATAGTATAATGACACTTGATCAACGTGATTATATTACAGTAAGTCATGCTGAGTTTCTAATGGAACTGGATAAAGGTTCACAGATTACACCCTCATCATGAACCATGTTACATAACTCTTTTATTCTATTTAACCTCTAAACATATCAAGAAAATATTTTTCTTAATGATTCGGTCTTTTTCGGATATTCTGGTAATTTGACAAATCAAGATCGTGCCATTACGATTACCTTCTCAGAACATTAACTATGTTCATTAAAAACTCCATACCTACGAATTCTGGACCATTACAAGAGATGTCTAATCGCAAGAAGAAGAAACGAAGGGACAAAGCTCCGAAATAGAAATTGGAGTATAAATCGGAGCAAATAGGAGGGAGCATTAACTGTGGATGTCAATGATTATAAAAAGATAGAAGCAGGAACTATGAAAAATAAGAAAAGATATAAAGTCCGATGACAACACATAAATTACAAACCGTGTATATCAATGCATATAGCAATATAAAGACACGGGAGAATGAAAAACACTATAACCCCAAGGTAATGGTAGAAGAAAATAACTTCCTCTGGTGGTAGATGAAAAAGAAGAATGACAGATATGAAAGTTAGGAGTATATCAAGAATCAGAACTGGATGAAGCATTTCACAATCTTTTGAAAGTATGAAATGAGGAAGAAGATGTAGGAGTAGTGAAAATAATGAAACGGAAGAGGTCAATTTATAGCAAAATATCAGACGCAGCAATAGAGGCGGATTACGCATTTAATCAAAGAAAATCCTAATTTCCGCAAATTCCGAAAAATCAAATCTTATTTAAATTATGAAGATTTTCTATTCCTTAAAATCCGGAAATCAATCGTTACTACATCAAGAGATAAGACGCATCTCTATTCTCCATTTCACTTGATTACGATAACTTCTCTCATACGCTTCGAGTAATTGGATTATTTTATCCATATTATTCAAACATATATAAAACTCTATTATCAACACATATTCGTCATTAAAACATTTTTATTGTTAGCCATGATGACCTCACTCAAATTTCGGGACAAAATTTCTTTAACGGGTAGGTACTGTGATGACCCGGAAATTTCTGATCAAATTTAAACTTAATCTTTGTATGATTACCATTTCCGACACGATAAGCAAAGTCTGTAATATTGATTCTCAAAATTTTTGAACTAATGTTATATATTCAGTTAACCTTTGACTATTGACCAACGATTCATGAACATCTATTTGAAAATAGATATATATATATATATATATATATATATATATATATATATATATATATATATATATATATATATATATAAAATTGGAATATTAATTATTCATAAATAACTTGCAATGTGTATTTAAAAACTGATTAATGTATATTAAAAAGATATATACATATATATAATTTCAAGTTATTTAGTAAACGATAGTAACATTCGTTTATTGATTCGATTGATATTTAGATAAGTTAACTAAAGCGTTTAAGATGAACCAGTAAAACACTAATTTGCTACAGTATTTTCAAATTGCTACAGTACCCAAAATGCTATAGTGTTTTCGAAAATCACTATTTGCTACTGTGAAATTGACTTTGCTACAGTGAATTGCTACAGTAAAACACTATTTCAAAATGAAAATGTATGTATTATATGTTAACAAATAGCGAGACGATGATTAATAGAAGTAAATGACCAAAACACTCAAATGTATAAGTTATACCTCGAGTGGTATAGTTTATGGATGATTTAAGACTATATTTTGACAAAGGTACGATTCACGAAACGTAAAGTACAAGTTTTCTCAGTATACGATAGGACGTTCGAAAAACCGGAACTGGGACATAAGTCAAGTGATGACGTACGACTTATCGGAATAAAAATTACAAGTCAACTATGCATGTGAATTTAATATAATATATAATTAATTATATAAATTATATATTATAAATATAATATAAATAAATATGTCGACAAGAGTCATGACAAAATCATATGTGAGCTGGAAAAGCTTCCCATGCGATCGCATGGGAATTACACTGTCCAGCCATGCGATCACATGGCAACCTTGGACAGGCCACATCTATAAAAGCTGATGTTTTGTGCTTCTGATTTCATTCCTACTCCGTATTATATTTATTAATTATATTATTATTATTATTATTATTATTATTATTATTATTATTATTATTATTATTATTATTATTATTATTATTATTAAGATTAATATTATTATTAATCTTATTATTATTAGTAGTATTTGTATTATTATTAGTATTATACATAAAATACTACGACGAGGTCATGAGCGTGTCACTTTCAAAATATGTTTTCAAGCGGGATAGAGTTAAGGAAATTATGGGTTATTGCCATGGAGGTTATGGATAATGTTCGGGGGTATATTTATGAATCAAATCTAGTATTTATTATCTCCGTTATGTCTACGTACTTTTCTACAATATTGAATCTCAATATTGATATGTTGAGATCTACATTTATTTGGTAATCCGTGTTTCGATCACATTTTGGTGAACGACTTTATATGCTGCTAAGGTGAGTTTCATATGATCCCTTTTACTCTCTACATTTTTGGGCTGAGAATACATGCAAATTCTTTATTAACTGATTTACAATATTTATATGCGTGAGTTTCATATGATCCCTTTTACTCTCTATTTTTTTTTGGGCTGAGAATACATACACTTTATTTTAAACGCAATGGATACAAGTACATACTAAATTCTACACTGAGTTTGAACCGAAAATCCCTTAGCTTTGGTAACTGTTAACTGCCAGTTATAAGAACTGGTGGGCGCGAGTAGTAGTATATGGATCCATAGGGCTTCATATCCCCGTCCGAGCTAGAGCACTAGCCTTTTAACGGACGTATGCTATTTGAGAAGCGTACACGTTGGTTTGTGTGTATTATTAAGATGATTATACAAAGGGTATAAATTATATATACGTTAAGTTTAGTTACCAGGGTGCTCAATTTCGTAGAATATTTTGATAAACATTTCTAGATGAAACAACTGAAGTCTTGTGATCCACCTTTATATACAGATTATACGAAACATTAAAACTATGAACTCACCAACCTTTGTGTTGACACTTGTTAGCATGTTTATTCTCAAGTTTCCTAGAAGTCTTCCGCTGTTTGCTTAGATGTTAGACAAGCTATGTGCATGGAGTCTTACATGACATATTTTTTAAGGAAACGTTGCATTCACCAAATCATCACCACGTATCTTATTTTGACTGCATTGTCAACGGAAGTACTGTTGTAAACTATTATTTATGGTGATTGTCTATATGTAGAAATCATCAGATGTCGAAAACCTTTGATTTAAATATTCATTTATGGTGTGCCTTTTCAAAAGAATGCAATGTTTACAAAACGTATCATATAGAGGTCAAATACCTCGCAATGAAATCAATGAATGACGTGTTCTTCCATATGGATTTGGAGCGATCGTCACAGAGAAGCTCATAAAACCAGATACTCAATACATCTTGGAACGGGGAAGATGTACAAGGATCTCAAGAAACATTTTTGGTGGCCGGGTATGAAAGCCGATGTTGCTAAATACGTAGGAGAATGTTTGACGTGTTCTAAGGTCAAAGCTGAGCATCAGAAACCATCAGGTCTACATCAACAACCCGAAATTCCGGAATGGAAATGGGAAAACATTACCATGGATTTCATCACTAAATTGCCAAGGACTGCAAGTGGTTTTGATACTATTTGGGTAATAGTTGATCGTCTCACCAAATCAGCACACTTCCTGCTAATAAGAGAGAATGACAAGATGGAGAAGTTAGCACAACTGTATTTGAAGGAAGTTGTCTCCAAACATGGAATACCAATCTCTATTATCTCTGATAGGGATGGCAGATTTATTTCAAGATTCTGGCAGACATTATAGCAAGCATTAGGAACTGTCTAGACATGAGTACTGCCTATCATCCACAAACTGATGGGCAGAGCAAAAGAATGATACAAATGCTTGAAGACATGCTACGAGCATGTGTTATTAATTTCGGAAACAGTTGGGATTGACATCTATCGTTAGCAGAATTTCCTACAACAACAGCTACCATTCAAGCATTGAAATGGCACCGTTTGAAGCACTTCATGGTAGAAAGTGCAGGTCTCCGATTTGTTGGAGTGAAGTGGGGGATAGACAGATTACGGGTCCAGAGATAATACAAGAAACTACCGAGAAGATTATCCAAATTCAACAACGGTTGAAAACCGCCCAAAGTCGACAAAAGAGCTACGCCGACATTAAAAGAAAAGATATAGAATTTAAAATTGGAGAGATGGTCATGCTTAAGGTTGCACCTTGAAAAGGCGTTGTTCGATTTGGTAAACGAGGGAAATTAAATCCAAGGTATATAGGACCATTCAAGATTATTGATCGTGTCGGACAAGTAGCTTACTGACTTGAGTTACCTCAACAACTCGCGGCTGTACATAACACTTTCCACGTCTCGAATTTGAAGAAATGTTTTGGTAAAGAAGATCTCACTATTCCGTTAGACGAAATCCAAAACAACGAAAAACTTCAATTCGTCGAAGAACCCGTCGAAATAATGGATCGTGAGGTTAACAGACTTAAGCAAAACAAGATACCAATTGTTAAAGTTTGATGGAATGCTCGTAGAGGTCTTGAGTTCACCTGGGAATGAGAAGATCAGATGAAGAAGAAATACCCGCACTTATTTCCAGAAGATACGTCAACACCTCCAACTGCTTAAAATTTCGGGACAAAATTTATTTAACGGGTAGGTACTGTAGTGACCCGAACTTTTCCATGTTTATATATATTAAATGAAATTGTTATTTACATTATTAAGTGTTTCCAACATGTTAAGCAATCAAACTTGTTAAGACTTGATTAATTGAAATAGGTTTCATATAGACAATTGACCACCCAAGTTGACCGATGATTCACGAATGTTAAAACTTGTAAAAACTATATGATGACATATTTATGATTATATATATAGTTAACATGATATTATGATAAGTAATTATCTCATTAGGTATTTTAACAATGAGTTATATACATAAAATTGAGTTTATTGAATTAAGAAACTCGAAACGATATATATAACAATTATCGTTATAACAACGTCTTACTAAATACATATGAATCATATTAAAATATTGATACACTATGTTTAATCATGATAAATGATAAGTAAACATGTCATTAAGTGTATTAACAATGAATTACATATGTAAAAACAAGACTACTAACTTAATGATTTCGAAACGAGACATATATGTAACGATTATCGTTGTAACAACATTTAACTGTATATATATATATATATCATACTAAGATATATTAATATATCATAATATCATGATAATGTAATAATTTAACATCTCTTTAGATAAATAATGGGTTAACAACATTTAACAAGATCGTTAACCTAAAGGTTTCAAAACAACATTTACATGTAACGACTAACGATGACTTAACGACTCAGTTAAAATGTATATACATGTAGTGTTTTAATATGTATTCATACACTTTTGAAAGACTTCAAGACACTTATCAAAATACTTCTACTTAACAAAAATGCTTACAATTACATCCTCGTTCAGTTTCATCAACAATTCTACTCGTATGCACCAGTATTCGTACTCGTACAATACACAGCTTTTAGATGTATGTACTATTGGTATATACACTCCAATGATCAGCTATTAGCAGCCCATGTGAGTCACCTAACACATGTGGAAACCATCATTTGGCAACTAGCATGAAATATCGCATAAAATTACAAAAATATTAGTAATCATTCATGACTTATTTACATGTAAACAAAATTACACATCCTTTATATCTAATCCACATACCAACAACCAAAAACACCTACAAACACTTTCATTCTTCAATTTTCTTCATCTAATTGATCTCTCTCAAGTTCTATCTTCAAGTTCTAAGTGTTCTTCATAAATTCTATAAGTTCTAGTTTCATAAAATCAAGAATACTTCCAAGTTTGCTAGCTTACTACCAATCTTATAAAGTGATCATCCAACCTCAAGAAATCTTTCTTATTTAGAGTAAGATATCTTTCTAATATAAGGTAATACTCATATTCAAACTTTGATTCAATTTCTATAACTATAACAATCTTATTTCGAGTGGAAATCTTACTTGAACTTGTTTTCGTGTCAAGATTCTGCTTCAAGAACTTTCAAGCCATCCAAGGATCCTTTGAAGCTAGATCTATTTTTCTCATTTCCAGTAGGTTTATCCACAAAACCTGAGGTAGTAATGATGTTCATAACATCATTCAATTCTGAAGGTATTTCGTATGCCCGAGCGACATATTAAATTAATGTGGCTAGTATGTTATGATCCAAGTCAGGTCATACCCAATAACAAACTTACTGACACCTTAAAACGTATTTAGTCTTGACAATTGGGCCGTTAAATAAGTACGCGACACTTGGACTTTAGAAAATCAGTTTTCTAAAATATTATCACTTGAGATAAATTGTTTGGATAATTTATATTTAATTATTTATAGGTTTAAATAATTATGTTGTGTTATATTTTATAAGTTGATTTATAAAATATATAAGTAACAAATGCATGTTTTTTTAACAAGGTTTTATAAAACTACCAAGTTTTATAAAAATTAAAACCACCTCATGGTGGACAGCATTTTGGTCTCCAAGGAGGATAAAACATGCAAGAATCTTGTTGCTTTTGAGTGCACAAGTCCTCATGTGCATGGGCATAAGAACCATGATTTATGGGAGACTAAAGACTGATGCAAAAACACATTTTTTCCAAGTTAAAACTCTCTCATTCTGCTACTGCACTATTCTATCCGAATTTTGGCATCACAAAGAGGGTATTCTTGAGTTTATTGTAAGCTCATTTTAGGTGTCAAACAAATTCTAACCAAAGTACTAGGTGTTGGTTATAAGTTTAGGGTATTATCTCTTGAGGTTTCATAGTTTTGAAGCTTCATTCATCATCATTCTTTCAACAAGCTGCTGTCCAGAATTTTGGGTTCAAAGAAGTGGGTTTCTAGCTTGGTTTTAAGGTGATTAAGTATCTAAAACATAATCAAGTTCTAGGGTGGTGTTGGTGCATCAAAAGCTTGGGGTTTTAACACACTTGTCTATCATCTTCTTGTATCAAACAACCCTCAACTAGCTTGAGGAGGTAAATATATCTTCTCTACTTGTTATATTTGTAAGCATTTATCCAAGACTTGATATTATCATGGAATTTAACTTAATTACTTAACATGTTGACATAAATCTTACATAATGCTTCCGCTTGTTTTAACTACATTAAATTGGTTTAATGATCAAGTTAACTTTATGAACATGTTGTTTATGAAACTTGTTAAATTCCATCAATGGTATCTAGAGCCGAGGTCTATGAATTATGCTTCTTATATTGTCTTTAAACCCACTATATTTGCATTCCAAGTACATGCATGAAAATGGAATACAAAAATTGTCGGGTTTGGGTGGGTTTGATATGTTGGCCGAATTCTTGGAGGTCCCCAAAGGGTTTGGAACTTGTCATTTGGTCAATTTTATTCCATGTTGTTGTTCACAATCAATGCCTTGACCTTATGTTTGAATGCATGTTTGTTTGGTTGATTTATTCATTCATTTGGTTTGTAATAATTTATTCAATTTGGTTTGTAATAATTATTCATTTGGTTATGTAATTTATTTTATATTTGGTATGTAAAATAGATTAGGTTGTATTTTCATTTTCTAGACAAATGTATTAGCATATATTTTGTAACAAGATGAAGATACAAGAAGAGGCAAATGATGAACACAAGAAGATGCATTTGGATGCAAGATTAAGTGGGAGATTTGAAATCTCCTACTTTGTGTTATAACCCCTTAACCGGTGACATTTGTTTTTGGCTAAACATATGTCTACCAAAATGGCTTGATTGTGAACACATTAATTTTTCATGCTTGGTTGTTTTGTATGATTGTGGATTGTATGTTTGTATGCTACAAGTTAATCACACAAGTTAACAACAAAAACAACAAAATGACAATTTAATTGGTTAAATTAAACATTATTAACGACATGCAAAGCGTCAATTTAAATGGTTAAATTAAAAACGGCTAAAAGGACATTAATAAACAGTTATTAACAACATGATAAGGATCATATATATAAAATGGTTTATATCTAGTAATTGGCTAAAATTACAAGACTTGAAAATGGATTTTAAATGAACCATACACTAAATGCATGTTGGTGTATGGCATGATAGTTTTCTCAAACTAGAATTAATGAAAACTTAAAATCCCTTATTAACAAGGTAAACAAGTTAAACGCCATCCTTTTGTGCAACACTTAAAAATATTAGGGAACTCATAATGGGATAAAGGTCACCTAACCGTTATGAGCAAACTAATATGATTAAGGTGAATTTCGCACACTTGTGGGATAAAGGTCACCTAACCACTTGTATGTTAAATTTACACGTTTACACAAGTAGGACGACTTGATTTGGGAATCATGAACTTAGGGTCACCGAAGCATGAGAAACAAATAGGCATTGATGGGATAAATATGCCATGCAAAAGGATTACATGATTCCATAACTTAGAAGTTGCAAAAGGATTGCAATTGTCATGCAATGACTACCTAGCTAAATCAAATGACGGGATAAAGGTCACCTAACCGAAATTTGGTTTACCGTTGGATTCTAAAATTTAATAAATATCAATTGGATTTAAAGGTTATTGATTGTTAAATTAAAATTAATACTTAAACAACTTTGTTAAATTTTGTAGATGGCCGCCAATAACAACAACAACATTCCAAACGCACATATCAACTTTAACAACCTATCGTTGAGGTCAATCCTCAAAAAGGAAAAACTCAACCATACGAACTTCATGTATTGGTTCCGCAATCTAAGAATTGTCCTCAAACTTGAGGATAGGGCGTATGTGTTGGAAGACCCCATTCCCGATCAACTGGACGAGGATGATTTAGTGACCCGAACTTTTCCATGTTTATATATATATTAAATGAAATTGTTATTTACATGATTAAGTGTTTCCAACATGTTAAGCAATCAAACTTGTTAAGACTTGATTAATTGAAATAGGTTTCATATAGACAATTGACCACCCAAGTTGACCGGTGATTCACGAACGTTAAAACTTGTAAAAACTATTTGATGACATATATATGGATATATATATATATATATATATATATATATATATATATATATATATATATATATATATATATATATATATATATATATATAGTTAACATGATATTATGATAAGTAAACATATCATTAAGTATATTAACAATGAACGACATATGTAAAAACAAGGCTACTAACTTAATGATTTTGAAACGAGACATATATGTAACGATTATCGTTGTAACGACATTTAATGTATATATATATATATATATATATATATATATATATATATATATATCATATTAAGAGATATTCATACATCATAATATCATGATAATATAATAATTTAAAATATCATTTGATATTATAAACATTGGGTTAACAACATTTAACAAGATCGTTAACCTAAAGGTTTCAAAACAACACTTACATGTAACGACTAACGATGACTTAACGACTCAGTTAAAATGTATATACATGTAGTGTTTTAATATGTATTCATACACTTTTGAAAGACTTCAATACACTTATCAAAATACTTCTACTTAATAAAAATGCTTACAATTACATCCTCGTTCAGTTTCATCAACAATTCTACTCGTATGCACCCGTATTCGTACTCGTACAATACACAGCTTTTAGATGTATGTACTATTGATATATACACTCCAATGATCAACTCTTAGCAGCCCATGTGAGTCACCTAACATATGTGGGAACCATCATTTGGCAACTAGCATGAAATATCTCATAAAATTACCAAAATATGAGTAATCATTCATGACTTATTTACATGAAAACAAAATTACATATCCTTTATATCTAATCCATAAACCAATGACCAAAAACACCTACAAACACTTTTATTCTTCAATTTTATTCATCTAATTGATCTCTCTCAAGTTCTATCTTCAAGTTCTAAGTGTTCTTCATAAATTCTACAAGTTCTAGTTTCATAAAATCAAGAATACTTCCAAGTTTGCTAGCTTACTTCCAATCTTGTAGAGTGATCATCTGTAATGACCCGGAAATTTTTGACCAAATTTAAACCTTAATCTTTATATGTTTCCGACACGATAAGCAAAATCTGTAATGTTGAGTCTAGAAAGTTTGAAATCTATTTTCGGATAATCAGTTACCCTTTGACCAAGCCTGACGATTCACGAACATTTATGAACGATATATACTTATTAATTGATAACGTTAACAAAGTATTAGATATGTAATATTTGGTTTCGAATTCATGTAGTAAATGATTGTAACGTTCGATGGTTATTTAAAACAAGTTAAGATATAATAGTTATATTAATTTCATTAAGATAAATATTAATATTAATATTAAGTAATTATGATTGTATTATTAGAGTGTCCCTTCATATATTTAATAAGTTGATATAAATATAGTAGTTATATATATATATATATATATATATATATATACAAATACAGATATAATATATTGGTAAGATACAGTTATATATTTATTAAATACATAGACAGATATATACAGCTATATATATGCGGTTATATACATATACATATTTTAGGAAAATCAGTATTAATTTTATTTAGATTATTATTATTAATATAATTATAATTATTAATTATTACTTATTAATAAAATTCATAAATAAATGGTATATATGGAGTTGGAAACAGAATCCAAATCACGTATCAATTATACTGTAACTGATTTGCTTTCACTGTTTTTAATTGATGAATTTAACAGCAAGAAAGTATAGAATCGGTTAAATATCGTTCTCAACTTTTATTCTTTTTATTTTTTTCTTCTTGTTTTATACTTCTGTTGAAATATGCTGTTGACCAGATGAGCTGTATACAATCTGTGTACCTATCAAATTTTTGTTATAAGTCACACTAAAACACGATTAAAAATCAACAAGCTTACATACTCTGCAATGTGCAATTGAATTAAAACGGAAAAATTAAAAATACCATCGATACCTTCTGTTCCTGAGTGAATTGTCCAAAACCTCGAATTCGAAATGGTTTTCAAAATCTAAAAGTGCAGTCTTATTAGGAATGTGATAAGTAAACTTTCTCCAAAATTTCAGTTTCCAATTTCTCAAAACGACTCCTAATTTTGAGAGTCAAACTTAAATGTCAAAAGTCAAACGAATTGTTTAAGATGAAATTCGAACGTGTTTTAGTGTAATGAGTGAAATTAATAATTCAGATAGATTATAGAGAAGGTTTTCAATCTTTTTCATGAAGGAACCGTAAACCAAAACAGTTTCCACATTCGAATTTGAATCTGAGTTCTTAATGTGTCCTTCAAGTATTTTTTTTTCTTCGTTAAACAGCGACTGTGTATTTTTTTTTACTTTACGTTTGTTATTAATTTTAAACTACTGAGAATCGTATAAACACCAATTAACAGACCTGAAACCCACTTTAAACTCGATTACATGTTTGTAAATTGGTTCTGTCGAGTGAGCTGTGAAGAAACAGATTAAATAGAAAGATAGGATAAGGAACTTTAAATGGGATAATAATCAGAAAAGCAAGGAACGGTGGAAGGGTTAGTGGTGTTGTGATTAAGCGAAGGGTCTCAAGTTCGAGCCCCGGCTACGACCATTTTTTTTAGGAAAGCTCTTTAACTCTTACAAAGGTAGTTTATTTACTTCTAATATTATTATTATTATGATTATTATCATTTCTAATTATTATTATAATTATAATTATAATTATTATTATTATTATTATTATTATTATTATAAGTAAAATTATTAATATTATCATAATTATTACTAATATAATTATCATTATTAAGTATTGTTACTAAAAATTATTATTATTATTATTATTATTAGTAAAATTTTCATTTTGTTAAAAACTATTATTTTTATCACTATTATTATTTTTATTATTATTTATGGAATCATAAACATTATTATTATTATTGTTAATATTAAGTATTATCGTTATTATCATTTTTATTATTATATTATTTTAGTATCATTATAATAATTATCTTTTAACAAACAAATGATATTTGTATAAAAATATATAGTTTACATACAACTATATTAATATTACCTACCATCCTGTTAATTGTTATTTAAAAACACAAAATTTATATCTATAATTTTTGGATTAACAATTATATTACTAAAATAAAATAAGTACTATAGTGTATATTGGATATATATATATATATATATATATATATATATATATATATATATATATATATATATATATAAGTTGTTAGATTGTGATTACATGTTTTAACATACAAAAATGATTTAGGTTCGTGAATCCGAGGCCAACCTTATACTTGATCAATGATGTTATATGTATTTTTACTACAAAATACAGTATGGTGAGTATATAGTCCCTTTTAAACTCTAAATATTTTGGGATGAGAATACATGTATTTTATGATTTACGTTATGGACACAAGTGATCAAAAATAAATTCTATGTTGAGTTGTACCATGACATTTTTCTTTATACTTGGTAGCTAGTATTTACATGAGGAATGTAAACGCGAATCCTGTTGATAGATCTATCGGGCCTGACAACCCCAACCGGGCTGGACGACCAGTTTTCAACGGTTGCACAGTACTTCGTTTCTATATACTACACTTGGTACGGTGTAGCGATTATTTAAGAATATGCTGCGATGATTTAAATGTTAAGTATGGTTACCAAGTGCTCCATTACTTTTACATACACTTGCGAGTGTATTATGTTTAAATATATGAAATCTTGTGGTCCATAGTTATAACGCTGTTAGCATCAAACCTATATATCTCACCAACTTTATGTTGACGTTTTAAAGCATGTTATTCTCTGGTACGAATTAAGTCTTCCGCTGTGCATTTGCTCATGTTAAAGACGTTACTTGGAGTCGATCATCGCAATGGGACCAAATGATAATGACATCGTCCAGAAGGATTAGGACCGGTCGTTTCAGTTGGTATCAGAGCTGGTTTAATGCCGTTTATTAGCGGGTTAATCGTAGAGGGGGTTCTCACAGTGTTACCTGTGACGAAGCATTGGCTCTTACTCCTCGCGGTCCCTATTAGGGTTGGCTGTACTGCCGAGAGGCTGGCCGTAAAATCAGTGTCTGAGGTACGCTCAGTGGTCACAGGCAGTTAGCTGAGAAGGCACTGAGTGGGATGCATCCCCAACTTTCAGTTGGTATCAGAGCGGTGGTCTTAGAGAACCAGGTCTGCATTAGTGTGTTTAACTGATAAGTTGTTAGGATACATTAGTGAGCCTGGAATTTGACTGTGTCTGCATGTCAAAAGTTTTGCTTATCATTCCTAGTCGGAAATTACCTGCTTCTCATACTTAAGTCTAGACACGTCTTACTGCACTTACGACATTGATAGTGTATAGAAAAAATTCATATCTTAGCATATCTGATAATTCATATATTGGCGCATCCGTAGACTTGCCTGGCATATGCTGTAAATTCCTCTGTAGTCTACGAAATCTTTAGGATTATATATATATAGATATTCTATATAGTTAGAATATCATCCGATATCTGAAAATCATTTCACATCGAAGATCCTTTCCATCCACCAAATTGCCCTCTTGGCGATGAACCTGAAGCACTTACCGGTGAACCTGTTCGAGAAACCATTTTCTCTCTTATTTATAGAGTATCTCATCACGAATATATACTATCCCATATTACGAATCTTATTCATCCGCTCGCTCTGACTGTCAATCATCCCGGTGTACTAGCAGAAGTTAACGAACTTAGCGCTCGCGTAACGACTTTGGAGAATATGGTGCGAAGGTTACAAACACCAGCAGCAGCACCAGCAGTATAATCAGCACCACCATCATCAATGCCGACAGTACCCTTATCACCCCCAATAACAACGTAAACCTCAACATAACAATCTGTACCTCGAATATCAACATCACACGCTTCAATATCACCATCTGTACTTCGAGTATGATCTTCGTTTTACATATCGTTCTACATTGATTATCTTCGCTTTACGTATCGTTCTACCTCATTTATCTTCGTTCGACATGGCGATTATGTAATCTCTAATGTTATAGAGATCATGTAATCAAGTACTAACGATAAATCAAATGAGTTTAATATCTTATTGACTCATTAGATCCATGATTACATATGAAAAAACATTTATATGCAAGTATATTTTCATAAAGATTGTAATTAAAAATTCCTTCGTACAAACTGTTAATGATGAAAATATTTTAACAGGTAGGTAGTACCCGAGGAATATTTAGATTTCACATTAATAGGTTACACTGTACATTTTTCAATCTGATTCAGCAGTCATTTACTATCCTACTTACATCCACAAAGATACGAATCCGTTCACCGTAGAATAACCATTTTCAATCAAATTACATATTTGGATTTTGACCTATCAGAATCCAATAAGTGGCATAATGAAGAAACATTGGACAAATAAAATTTGTTAGAAACAAACGAACTAATTAATTGAAATATTGTTAAGAATCCACGCTAACTGTTCCTAGCTAACCGTTCCTAGCTAACTGGATACATTTTAATTATCGCAATTTACATTCTCGCAATTTACATTCTCGCAATTTTATTTATCGTCATTTAATTTCTGTTATTTATTTTTACGCACTTTAAATCGGGACACATGTACACAATACGTCAGATTAATTCTGAGACAATACGTTGTACACGGGTCATGATATATATTTATTTATCTTACGCACTTTAAATAACGGGACACGTATACAAGGTTTCGACTTATCATATCGACCCATCTATATATATATTTCGGAACAACCATAGACACTCTATAAGTGAATGTTGGAGTTGGCTATACAGGGTTGAGGTTGATTCCAAAAAATATATATGGTTTGAGTTGTGATCAATACTGAGACCGGTACACGGGTCACGATACGTATTAATTAATTTGAATATTATATATTAAATTATATATGAATTTATTGGACTATTGGACAATTGGACTATTGGACTGCTAACTTTGGACAATTAAAATGAATTAAAATATTGATTATAACATATGAAATTAATCAATTCTTCAAGTTTGCCACTTGATTTCATCTTAAACCTCATTTGTACCTCGACAGTTACAATCCGCGCTCAAATCTTTTCATGATTTTTGAAACACCTCGATCGGGAGGATGAACCAGCCGCACTTCATCTACGGAAGAAAAGATTTATGCACCTGAAAAACTCTCGTACCTAAATTCATAGTTTAACACGTACCCGTGTTGAATCCTTTACCATTTATTAGCAAAAACAACCTTACGATTCCTTTTTCAAAGTAGTCAATTTTGTCACAGCATCAGCAGGTTAACTCCGACTTCTCAGTAAAACTAGTCTTATTATAACCTCGATATATATATACGTTGTCCTCTTGCCGTCATTACCGGAGAACCTTTTATATTCCACGACATCATTAGCAGATGTACCAGCAGCTCGTCATCTCTTTGGCGGAAACCGCAATCAGTATTTTGAAAATCTCGCAGAACTTCTCCAGTTATACCTATAACGTCTACCCCTAAGAATTACATACTTCGGATGTGAAGTTTCTGAAAAACACCCTGAACTGTGAACTAGTTCTTGAAATGCTGATGAAGCAGCAAAAACTGTAAACGACTTTAACATTCAAAAGTTTGACGATAAAGTACAGTGTGTTGGTAAAGCTCAGAAAAAGAGAAGGTTTGGAACTGGAAAACGGATTGAGCAAAGTATGAAAAAGGCTGTGGATAAATCACAAGGACTGAACCTGCGTTCAAAGAATTGAAATGATTCAGTGCCTGCTGAAACCGTTAGTAAGAACCCTAATCCTTATTCTAAACCTTTCCAGATGATATTCTTCATCATCATCATATCTTAGATATTATAAGAAATCTTCATATCCTCCGTTATACATATTCTCCATATTATTCTCATAACTATTCTTATCTGAGATCATTTATCACTCCGTAATATCTGCGTTACAACATAAAAGAAACTGTGTTAGCTTCTAAATTCTGAAACCTTCAAGTTTAAAATAGGAATGTTTTGAAGCAGTGTTGGGAACTGATGCATGAATTAGTATAATATAATGACACTTGATCAACGTCATTATATTACAGTAAGTCATGTTGAGTTTCTAATGGAATGTGATGATTCCCAGTACCGTCATCATGTGCCATGTTACACGACTCTTACATTCTATCCAATCTCTAAACATATCAAGGAAATAATTTTTCTTGATGATTCGGTCTTTTCCAGGATATTCTGGTAACTTGACAAATCAAAATCGTGCCATTACCATTTCTATCTTAGAGCATTAGCTATGTTCATTCCAAATCTCATACCTACGAATTCTGAACCATTACTCGCTTGACTTGAAGTCGGGAAGAGAAGACGAAAGCATGAAGCTCCGAAAAATAATGAAGAATATAAAACCCAACAACCACTCAGGATTTACAAACCGTGTATATCAATACGTATTGCAACGTAAAAACACGGGAGAATTAGAAACATTATAATTCCGAGGAAATGATAGAAGTGAATAGATTCTTCTGACGGAAGATGAAAGAGAAGAATGAAAGATATGCAAGTTAGAAGTATAACAAGAATCAAAACTGGATGGAGCATACTTTAAGGTATGAATTGAGGAAGAAAGAATAGAAGATGTGAGGTATGGAAATAAGGAAAGAAGGGAGTAGATTTATAGTGAAATATCCGACAGAGCAATCGAACCAGATTATTTCATTTAATCAAAGAAGATTCTGATTTCCTAAAACGCCGAAGAACCCAAATTTTATTACGTAAGATTTTCTTTAAATCCCGTGAATTCCGAAAATTAATCATAACTACATCATCGGTTGAAACGAGTATATTTTTACTCATCTTACTCTTTGCGATAGTCTCATTTATATTCTTCGCATAATCGAATCTTTTTATCTATATTACTCAATGTTGATAAAACTCTAGTTACTACCTCATATTCATCATGAAAACATTCTTATTGTTATCCATGACGACCTCTATCAAATTTCGAGGATGAAATTTCTTTAACGGGTAGGTACTGTAATGACCCGGAAATTTTCGACCAAATTTAAACCTTAATCTTTATATATTTCCGACACGATAAGCAAAATCTGTAATGTTGAGTCTAGAAAGTTTGAAATCTATTTTCGGATAATACTGACGATTCACGAACATTTATGAACGATATATACTTATTAATTGATAACGTTAACAAAGTATTAGATATGTAATATTTGGTTTCGAATTCATGTAGTAAACGATTGTAACGTTCGATGGTTATTTAAAACAAGTTAAGATATAATAGTTATATTAATTTCATTAAGATAAATATTAATATTAATATTAAGTAATTATGATTGTATTATTAGAGTGTCCCTTCATATATTTAATAAGTTGATATAAATATAGTAGTTATATATATATATATATATATACAAATACAGATATAATATATTGGTAAGATACAGTTATATATTTATTAAATACATAGACAGAAATATACAGCTATATATATGCGGTTATATACATATACATATTTTAGGAAAATCAGTATTAATTTTATTTAGATTATTATTATTAATATAATTATAATTATTAATTATTACTTATTAATAAAATTCATAAATAAATGGTATATATGGAGTTGGAAACAGAATCCAAATCACGTATCAATTATACTGTAACTGATTTGCTTTCACTATTTTTAATTGATGAATTTAACAGCAAGAAAGTATAGAATCGGTTAAATATCGTTCTCAACTTTTATTCTTTTTATTTTTTTCTTCTTGTTTTATACTTCTGTTGAAATATGCTGTTGACCAGATGAGCTGTATAAAATCTGTGTACCTGTCGAATTTTTGTTATAAGTCACTCTAAAACACGATTAAAAATCAACAAGCTTACATACTCTGCAATGTGCAATTGAATTAAAACAGAAAAATTAAAAATACCATCGATACCCTCTGTTCCTGAGTGAATTGTCCAAAACCTCGAATTCAAAATGGTTTTTAAAATCTAAAAGTGCAGTCTTATTAGGAATGTGATAAGTAAACTTTCTCCAAAATTTCAGTTTCCAATTTCTCAAAACGACTCCTAATTTTGAGAGTCAAACTTAAATGTCAAAAGTCAAACGAAGTGTTTAAGATGAAATTCGAACGTGTTTTAGTGTATTGAGTGAAATTAATAATTCAGATAGATTATAGAGAAGGTTTTCAATCTTTTTCATGAAGGAACCGTAAACCAAAACAGTTTCCACATTCGAATTTGAATCTGAGTTCTTAATGTGTTCTTCAAGTATTTTTTTTTCGTTAAACAGCAACTGTGTATTTTTTTTACTTTATGTTTGTTATTAATTTTAAACTACTGAGAATCGTATAAACACCAATTAACAGACCTGAAACCCACTTTAAACTCGATTACATGTTTGCAAATTGGTTCTGTCGAGTGAGCTGTGAAGAAACAGATTAAATAGAAAGATAGGATAAGGAAATTTAAATGGGATAATAATCAGAAAAGCAAGGAACGGTGGAAGGGTTAGTGGTGTTGTGATTAAGCGAAGGGTCTCAAGTTCGAGCCCCGGCTACGACCATTTTTTTTTAGGAAAGCTCTTTAACTCTTACAAAGGTAGTTTATTTACTTCTAATATTATTATTATTATTATGATTATTATCATTTCTAATTATTATTATAATTATTATTATAATTATAATTATTATTATTATTATTATTATTATTATTATTATTATTATTATAAGTAAAATTATTAATATTATCATAATTATTACTAATATAATTATCATTATTAAGTATTGTTACTAAAAATTATTATTTTTATTATTATTATTAGTAAACTTTTCATTTTATTAAAAACTATTATTTTTATCACTATTATTATTTTTATTATTATTTATGGAATCATAAACATTATTATTATTATTGTTAATATTAAGTATTATCGTTATTATCATTTTTATTATTATAAATATTATTTTAGTATCATTATAATAATTATCTTTTAACAAACAAATGATATTTGTATAAAAATATATAGTTTACATACAACTATATTAATATTACCTACCATCCTGTTAATTGTTATTTAAAAACACAAAATTTATATCTATAATTTTTGGATTAACAATTATATTACTAAAATAAAATAAGTACTATAGTGTATATTTGATATATATATATATATATATATATATATATATATATATATATATATATATATATATATATATATATAAGTTGTTAGATTGTGATTACATGTTTTAACATACAAAAATGATTTAGGTTCGTGAATCCGAGGCCAACCTTATACTTGATCAATGATGTTATATGTATTTTTACTAAAAAATACAGTATGGTGAGTATATAGTCCCTTTTAAAATCTAAATATTTTGGGATGAGAATACATGCATTTTATGATTTACGTTATGGACACTGATGTTAAAGCAGAGGGGTATAAAATACTATTAATTTTTAGCAGAAAATACTATTAAATACGATACAATTTTACACAAGATATTTATTTATTTATAGAATGGATATACTTAAACCTTGCTACAACACTTATAGGCAGTGTACCTAATCGTACAGTAGTGTAGTTTTTAGTAAGTCCGGTTCGTTCCACAGGGAGATCTTTAAGCAAAGCTCAACGCTATATTAGTTTACTTTTATAAAAATATAAATATATATATAAGTAATATTATTATTATAAAGGGGGGTTTTTACCGTTTAATGACCGGTTTGTCGATTTTTAAACTTTAGTCGCAGTTAAAACCTAATGTAAAATATTAAATAAATACAAGACTTTAAATTAAAGCGTAAAGTAAATAACGATAATGAAATTGCGAATAATAAAAATGCGATAAAATTAAATTGCGATAATTAAAAAGTACGATAATTAAAAGTGCGATAAAATGAAATAACAATAAATAAAAGTGCGATAATTAGAAGTGCAATTAAATATAAAATAAAGGAAATAAAATATGATATAAAAGAATTATGCTTATTTAAACTTCCGTAATCATGATGTTTGACGTGTTGATTTTAGTTTTATGCCCATGGGTTAATTGTCCTTTGTCCTGGATTATTCAATATGTCCGTCTGGTTTTTGTCCATAACAGTCCATCAGTCATAAATATAAATTGCAAGTGTCCTTGTCAAATTATTATTATACCCGAAGATAAATATTCCAACTAATTGGGGATTCGAATTGTAACAAGGTTTTAATACTTTGTTTAATGAATACACCAGGTTATCGACTGCGTGTAAACCAAGGTTTTACTACTTTGTTAACAATTACACCAATTACCCTTGAATGTAATTTCACCCCTGTTTTAATTATTCTAGTGGCTATTAATCCATTCCCGTGTCCGGTTAAATGAACGATTATTCGTACAAATAAATACCCCGCCCATCGTGTCCGATCGAGTGTATATGGTAATTTATAGGGACGCCCAATTGTAAATCTTTATATTAACATTAACAAACTTTCATTTAGTTAAACAAATATAAAGCCCATTAATAGCCCATAGCCTAGTTTCCACAAGTGTCGTTCTTTTGTCCAAACCCCAATTATGGTACAAAGCCCAATTACCCAATTTTAGTAATTAGCCCAACATCATGATTACTTCGTTTTAAACAAGCATAATAATAACTTAGCTACGAGACATTAATGTAAAAAGGTTGAACATAACTTACAATGATTAAAAATAGCGTAGCGTTACACGGACAGAATTTCGACTTACACCCTTACAACATTCGCTAACATACCCTTATTATTAGAATTATAATTAAAATTAAAATATAAATTATAAATATAAATATATTACGTATATATTGAGAGAGAGATGAAAATATTGTGTAAAATTCGATCAGAATTCGGTTGGCTTTATAGCCAGAAATGAATTTTGGGGCTCCGCGACTCGCGGCAAAAAGGCCTTCAAACTCCGCGAGTCGCGGAGAGGTATTTTCATTTCACACCCTTGGAGTTTCTGGCTGCCGACGGTTTTAATAATATATATATATAATATATATATAATTAATATAATTAATTATATATTATATTATATTTATATACATAGTTAACTTGTAATTTTTAGTCCGTTGCGTCGAGCGTTAAGAGTTGACTCTGGTCCCGGTTCCGGTTTTTCGAACGTCCTTGCGTACAATTTAATATCTTGTACTTTGCGTTTTGAATCTTGTACTCTTGTGATTTCGAGACGTTTCTTATCAATAATTGGAACCTTTTTGATTGTCTTTTGTTCTTTTGAGCTTTTTGGTCGTTTGCGTCTTCAAATCGTCGAATCTGTCTTTTGTCTTCACCTTTTATTATTTAAACGAATATCACTTGTAAATAGAACAATTGCAACTAAAAGCTTGTCTTTCTTGAGGAATAATGCTATGAAATATATGTTCGTTTTTAGCATTATCAAATATTCCCACACTTGAGCGTTGCTTGTCCTCAAGCAATATTGTCTTGAAATACTAGAATCACTTCTTTATTCTTCACACTTTGTACATCAGTGATTTCTATACGGCGGTATAAACAATGGTAGTAACGATATGGTTTACAGTCCCACATGACTATAAAAATTTAGATCCATTAAGGAAATTGGATCTTTATGAAAACATTTGATCTTTTGAAAATTAAATCTAGTTTTTACCCTAGATAAGTTTTCCGGAATAACCCTTTACCGGTGTTTGCAAAATATTTGTGGGTTTGGTGGGTTTCAGATTTGAAAATTTTAGCTCAAAACTTGCGGTTTTGTGTCACCCACTTGCTAACCTTGTATTTGGAAAGCAACACGTCCAGTTTACTTGTTCCGTATATTACCTTTCGGCAAACTACCGTCCGGTTGTAAAGGAAAGCGTTGAACAAGCAACTGTTTAAGGCAATGTCCCGTGACATGCTTTTGATTATGGTCTATAACGTGTCGGACGCAATTACTATCCTTGGTAGGAGCAATAGTAAAGCTCACCCTTATAATTTGTCGGTCTGGCACAAGGTCCTGTCTTTGACCATGCTATGCAACCACCGTTCTTACGGTTGACACCCGATTTGGTTCAGGTGACCTAATGAATTCCAGGTGAATTCCTAGGATTTTACGTTCAATGGTAATGAACGCATTGAAAATAGGGTTTTCAGAAAACAAATCGGTTTGTATTTTTGATCAAAATATTTTCTCGTTTAAGCTCGAGTTTAGATATCATTGAATTCCATGAGTTTGTAATTCTCAATCTTTAAGGTCAATCTCAAGGATTGAGTAATATCAGGCTTAAAAGCTGATTTTTAATCTTTAAGGAGATTATCCTTTCTGGGGATCTGATTCATTAGTCTTATCCAGCTAATTTGCACGGTGCCTCCCCATTGTACGAGATAAATCCTTCTCATGGTTAGGATAAATCTGACCACTTGACGACCCTGTTTAATGCTGAGGTCCGTGGATTTCCTGCTGATTTTAGTGATGACTTTTCTAGATTTTTCGTCAACCTACAGCTGGTCTGAACGACAACTTCATGACCTAAATCAAGAAGCGCGTGTCTTTTTCGGAAGACTTTACTTCCTTTTAATGATGGAATTGATTCATCGTGTAGATCCATCTCTTCTTTTCTTTCATTGGGTAAAACAGTTTAGTTTAGTCCAAAGCAAAAGTATTTTCAGTTATTTGTTACAAATATATGTGGCATATGTTTAAAATAACTTGGTAAATTTTCCCACACTTGGCTTTTTATTTTCCTTTTTATCGTCCTCTATTCCATTTTAAATGAATTTTGACGTTTTAGTTTGTTTCTCAATTTATGTCCTTTTTGAGGTAACAATAATTTCGGTGTTAAAACCTAGTTTTATCGTTCATAAATATGTATAAACATGATTTTAATTTATTTATTTGAAAATTTCGAAAAATTTTACTAGAATTGGGTAGTCAGTATATAAGACTAGGGCTGTTCTTTTTATCAGAGAGCACTAGATTCTAATACAACTACTGCTTTACTAGTATTTTTAATGGTAACCAAGTGTTTAAAGTAAAAGTTTTAAAATCCGAAAGAATTTAACCCCTTCCCACACTTAAGATCTTGCAATGCCCTCATTTGCAAGAAATCAGTAACAATTTAAATTATTGAGGGTGATTTGTGTGAAAATGATTAAATTTTTACCAAAGTTTCCAAATATATTGGCGTTTGTTTGCTGAATGATAAATGGTGCACGTCATTTGTTCATTCCGTCTTGTTGTTATTTCACATATATTTTGCATCATTGTCGTCAAAATTACTTGCTTTTGCTGAACTTAATGCCAGTCTTTGAAAATGCGTTGTTTTACCCTGTTGTGTACATAAGATAAACTGCAAACATATATACATATTTTTGAAGTTTGGTTTATTACCCCACATTCAAAAATTATTAAAATCTAAGAATAAAAGTTAGATAATTATAAAAATGATTACAATATTAACAAAAGTATTAAACATATCAATAATTACATATTACAAAATAATAAAAATAAAAAGTAAACTAAGGATGATATTGGTACCAATAGGGGTTCCACGCATAACCATAAGTGCTATAGAATGCTTCGGCAGGGTCATACGTAGGATATGGTGGCTGCATCTCTATCGACCAAGGAGGGAAGACGGGTTTCGGTGTAGGAATATAGTTTCTACCTATGTGTTGGCAATGCGCTATGATCTGGTTCTGATGAACTTGCCAATCTTCAAATGCTCTCTGTCTAGCATTTTCGTATTCCTGAGAAGCTATAAACCTTTGCATTTCTTGCATCTGGTTCCCCCCTCCTACATTACCTTGTTCCTGGTTTCTCTCTACCTGTGGATGTCTACCATTGTATCGTACTGCGGCGTTATTTCGCCGCTTTAACACTTTCGCACCATGGTATACATTTAATCCTATAGTGTCGCGGGGTTCCGGCTCTTCTACTAATAATCCCCCCCGACTTATATCCACACCGAGATATTCACCAATCAAAGTAATAAAAATACCACCTCCTATTATGCTATGTGGACGCATCCCTCGAACCATAGCTGATAAATAATAACCCACACAATATGGTATACTTACAGCGCTGTGTGGGTCTCGAATACACATATGGTAAAACAAATCTTGTTCATTTACCTTTTCTTTGTTTTTACCCCTTTGTGTAATCGAGTTAGCTAAAAACCTATGTATTACTCTTAATTCGGCTCTATCTATATCCAAATAAGAGTAGTTTCCCCCTTTAAAACGGTGATGGCTTGTCATTTGACTCCACACACCGTGTGTATCAAAATTTTCATCTATTTTCCTACCGTTTAGTATCAATCCTCTACAATCGGCAGACGCTAACTCCTCAGGCGTATATATACGTAAAGCCTGAGCCATGTCCAGTAAAGACATGTGGCGCATCGAACCGCCTAACAAAAATCTAATAAAAGAACGATCGGTTAAACTAGCTACCCGATCATTCAACTCTATACTACATAACAACTCTTCACACCATACTTTATATACAGGTCTGCGTATGGTGAATAAACATATCCAGTCATTAAAATAAGAATTACCATACCTCTGTACCAGTAATTCCCTAATTGGCCCGGCCAATTCTACAGCTTCCAAGGGTCCCCATTCTATGACCCTCGGTACCTCAACAACCTTGGAATGAAGAGTATGCAATCCCCGTTGATATTTTGGATAATCTATCCAAAGTCTGTCAAATCGCAGGTTCGGGTGCAACTGTTCCAAATGCATATCTGAAAAGGTCATGACTGGATGAGGTACATCCTGCCTGTAGTAGTTATCTACCTCCTGTTGTTCCAAGTTCTCAGCAGGAGCATGGCGGGCTTGGGATGAAGATTCACCCCTTTCATTCTGCAAAACACATCAAACACAAATTTTGTGCATCCAAATATGCATTAGTGTCAGCAAAATCATCAATCAAAATAATTACAATGACATTATCAATTTACATCAAACTTAAGCTCATTTTTCACATTTTTATCAAATCTACACTTTTTCAAATAAGCATATACGAAAATTTTCGCCAAGTTCATAAGCATTCAACTCAAATAACATGTCAAAATAATCATTACTAGCAAATAAACAAGTCTCAAATGGCATTATCTTTCAAAAATCAAGTTCATGAATTTTGGACTTGAAAAAGTCCACTTTAATTCTCAAAATCATGTTTAGGCTCAAAGTTTGGATCTTTTAACTACCTAGACATGTTACACTACTCAATTTAGCAATAATTCATGATAAAAATCGGCCATAACCTGTTTATATCAAAAAGCCCCAATTTTGCTCAAGAACACAAACCCTAGATTCTAAAGATTTTGAAGTTTTTGGCTTCAAATCATGTTAACAAGCATCAATCTAGGTTATACATGCATAATATACTAACAATTTAACACTAATTACACTAAAAATTAACAAAATTCAAATTATGAAAATATGCTCAAGAACACACTAAAATTCGGATTTAAAGGTGATTTGGGGTGTAATTGTACCTGTTTTCTTGAGTAGTTCCTAGATATCATCCTTCTCAACATGATTGTAGTGAAAAATTTGAAGATTAACGGTGAAAAATCGAGTTTTTGGGATGATTTTTGTGGGTTTTCTCGAGTTTTTTTTCGCAGCTATTTCGGGTGTTTATGTGTGTGTGTGAGTGATCAGTTCGAGCAGCTAGTTTTATTTTTTTTCTGTAATTTGGTCCCTCCGCGAGTCGCGGAGGTTTTCACTTAAAACTCCGCGAGTCGCGGAGTTATATTTTTTTTTTTTTTTTTTTTTTTTTTTTTTTTTTTTTTTATAATCTTTAACTTATAAAACAATTAAGAAATTAATTTTAAAATTTTGTTTCCCTTGTTATTTAGGACGAGGTCGTTTCGGATCGATGTCCTAGTCCGTCCCTCGACAAAATTTTTAAAATTTGTCTTTTTGTAGCGATTGTTTTAAAAGCTAAGATTTTTGGGTTTTTTTTTTTTGTTTTTGACATACTTTAAATCAACAAGATTAAAAATATTGATAATAAAAGTTCTCGTCCCTTCCTCGGGTAAAGCAATTTCGGTTCAAAGACCTAGTCTTCAACTTACGACGAATTTTAAAAATCATATTTTTAACTTAATGAGATAAAGTAAATTTTTGTTTTTAAATTCACACAACTTAAATATAAAATTCAAAATTAAAATTAAAAATTCACACCAAACTCAAAATTTAAAATGCATAAAATTAAAAATTAATATTTTAAAAATTAAAAATTCACACCAAACTTAATTTAAAAATTTATAAATTCATACCAAACTTATATTAATTTTTCAAACATTTACAATTTTAAAAATATTGTTTTTACAAAGTTTACAATATTAATTTAAGATTTAAATATTAATTTTAAAAACATGGTAAAAATAAATTAAAAATCTTTTTGTCTTTTTATCCCACTTTAATCAATCAAATATTATCAAAAATATGCGCCCCTCTTTTCGGTAAAGTAATTTCGGTTCTAAGACCTAATTTAACTCATGACGAATTTTTGAAATATTTTGGTTTGATTGATTAAAGATATTTATACCTTAAGAATAAACTTTAAATTTCGCAGTGATGTAATAAATTTTTGAACGATATCAATAATTTCGGTCGCCAAACCTAATTTTATTTAATACCAATTTAATACTTTTTAGCGAACAAATTAGCGTTTATTATCAAAAGGTTAAAAATAAAAATAAAAACTGTACAGACATACCTGTGAAATAGATTTCTTAGTTATATGATCTATTATATTCATAAGATAGTCGGTTTAATTGGTCTTCCATGGCTGCATAGGCGTAACCTCGAGCATTCATTGTCTTTTCTTCTAAACATATGAACGGTCCGTCTCTGCATAAAGTAACAAATTCGGTATTTGAATAAGTTTGATTATTAGAACATTTACCTCCATGTGACCATTTTCCGCATTTGTGACATTTTTCTAGGTGTCGTGCTCTTCTTTTCGCTGCGGATTTTGATTTTCCTTTACCAAATTGTAACTTATTATCTTCGCATCTGGATCCTTTTCTAACTCCGTCCATTCTTTCTCTGATTACTGATACTAATTCACTCGGTAGTATGTCATTATTACGTTTAGTGATCAAAGCGTGTAGCATTAGACCATGGTTTAATTCACAGGCAGTCTTCATTTTGTAAAAACCTAAAAAAATAAAAATTCAGAATGGGGGGAGAAGACTAGTTCTTTAGGGTCTGCTAGGGAAAGACCATACGTGTTCCATTTTCGAGAACTACACGAAAACAGACAATCTAACTCTAACAGAAATTCATATTATTTTTTAAAGACTTGATTCTCCCCACACTTAGTTAGCTGTGGTGTCGAAATTGTGATTAACTTCGTTGTCGACTTCCATCGGACCATGTATGTAATGTTTAACTCTGTGACCATTAACTTTAAATTCAATTCCATTTGAATTTATTAATTCTATCGTTCCGTATGGGAAAACTCTTTTGACTATGAATGGTCCAGACCATCTTGATTTCAATTTTCCAGGAAATAGCTTGAATCGTGAATTGAAAAGAAGAACTCTGTCTCCTTCTTTAAATTCTTTTGAACTTCTGATTCTTTTATCATGCCATTTCTTCGTTCTTTCTTTATAGATTAACGAATTTTCGTATGCTTCATGTCTTAATTCTTCTAATTCGTTTAGTTGACTTAATCGTAGACGTCCGGCTTCATGTAAATCAAGATTACATGTCTTCAAAGCCCAAAATGCTTTGTGTTCAATTTCTACTGGAAGATGACATGCTTTTCCATACACAAGTCTAAAAGGTGTGGTTCCAATTGGAGTTTTGTAGGCTGTTCTAAAAGCCCAGAGTGCATCCTCCACTTTAATGGACCATTCCTTTGGATTTGATCCTACGGTTTTCTCAAGAATACGTTTTAAAGCTCGGTTTGTATTTTCAACTTGTCCACTTGTTTGTGGATGATATGCGGTGGAGATTTTATGAGTTACTCCATATCTTTTAAGAACTTTCTCAAGTTGATTATTACAAAAATGAGTACCCCGATCACTTATTAAAGCTTTCGGTGTTCCAAACCTTGCAAAAAGACGTTTTAAAAAGTTGACTACAACTCGTGCATCGTTAGTTGGGAGAGCTTGTGCTTCCGCCCATTTAGATACATAATCAATGGCTACGAGTATATATAGATTATTATGAGATTTTGGAAATGGACCCATAAAGTCAATACCCCAAATGTCAAATACTTCACATACTTGGATGACATTTTGTGGCATTTCATCACGTTGACTTATTTTTCCGGCCCTTTGACATGCATCACAGGATTTGCAAAGAAGGTGTGCGTCTTTGTAAATTGTAGGCCAATAGAATCCAGCTTCATAAACTTTTCTTGCTGTTAGTTGAGGCCCATAATGCCCTCCTGTTGGTCCTGTGTGACAATGGTTTAAAATTTTTCTAGCTTCATCTCCAAATACGCATCGGCGTATTATTCCATCGGGACAACTTTTAAACAGATGTGGATCTTCCCAGAAATAGTGTTTTATATTACTGAAGAATTTCTTTCGTCTTTGGTACGATAATCCTTTTTCAAGGAATCCACAAACTAAGTAGTTTGCATAGTCTGCAAACCATGGGATTTCTTTATAATCTATCTTCAATAGATATTCATCAGGAAAGTTGTCTTGTATGGCCGATTCATTCAGAACTTCTAATTCGGGATTTTCAAGACGAGAAAGATGATCAGCGGCGAGATTTTCTGCTCCTCTTTTATCTCGGATTTCAATATCAAACTCTTGTAAGAGTAAGATCCATCGGATTAATCTTGGTTTAGCATCTTGTTTTGAAAATAGGTATTTAAGAGCAGAATGGTCGGTATAAACCACCGTTTTTGCTAGAACGAGATATGATCGAAATTTATCAAAAGCAAAGACAATAGCAAGGAGTTCTTTTTCAGTAGTTGTATAGTTCGTTTGTGCTCCTTGTAATGTCTTACTAGCATAATATATAGGTTGAAATCGTTTTTCAATCCTCTGTCCTAAAACGGCTCCCATTGCAAAATCACTTGCATCGCACATTAGTTCAAATGGTAGATTCCAATTTGGTGTTATCATGATCGGTGCATTAGTGAGTTTTTCTTTAAGTATATTAAAAGATTTGATACATTCATCTGAAAAGATGAATGGAGCATCTTTTTCTAGGAGTTTATTCATAGGAGTGGCAATTTTAGAAAAATCTTTTATGAAACGTCGGTAAAAACCGGCATGCCCTAGAAAACTCCTAACTCCTCTAACATTTGTGGGATGTGGAAGTTTAGCAATTACATCTATTTTAGCTCTATCCACTTCAATTCCTTCTTTTGAAATTTTATGTCCAAGAACGATGCCTTTTTTAACCATGAAATGGCATTTCTCCCAATTAAGTACTAGATTTGATTTTTCGCATCTAATTAGCATTCGTTCCAGATTAACTAGACATGATTTAAATGTATCACCGAAGACTGAAAAGTCATCCATGAATACTTCCATGCATTCTTCTATCATGTCATGAAAAATCGCCATCATACACCTTTGAAAGGTTGCAGGGGCGTTACAAAGTCCAAATGGCATGCGTTTGTAAGCAAAAGTACCATAAGGGCACGTGAATGTGGTTTTCTCTTGGTCCTCGGGTGCTATTGGAATTTGAAAATATCCGGAAAATCCATCTAGGAAACAATAGTAACTATTTCCGGCTAATCTTTCCAACATTTGATCTATGAAAGGTAAGGGAAAGTGATCTTTTCTGGTGGCGTCATTTAATTTTCTATAATCAATACATACACGCCATCCTGTTACAGTCCTAGTAGGAATAAGCTCATTTTTCTCATTTGTGATGACAGTCATGCCACCCTTCTTAGGCACGCATTGAACTGGGCTTACCCATGGACTATCAGAGATTGGATATATCAAACCTGCATCTAGCAGTTTAATAATCTCTTTCTTAACTACATCTTGCATATTAGGATTTAGTCTTCGTTGGCGTTGCACATACGTTTTATGACCTTCTTCCATAAGGATTTTATGTGTGCAATACGAAGGACTTATTCCTTTAATATCATGAATCTTCCATGCAATGGCTGGTTTATGAGCTTTCAACACAGAAATGAGTTGTGATTTCTCATTTTCAGTAAGAGAAGACGATATTATTACAGGTAATTCAGATTCACCATGTAAATAAGCGTATTCCAAATGGTTTGGAAGTGGCTTTAACTCTAATTTCGGAGGTTCTTCTATCGATGATTTATATCGATATCTGTCTTCTTCTTTTAGCATTTGAATTTCTTCTGTTGTTGGTTCATATCCATTAGCTATAAGTGTAGCTAACATTTCAGCTTCATCAATTGGTTCATTTCCTTCTCCTAAAGAACATTCTCCCGTTCCTTGTAATTCTGGAAATTCTTTTAATAATTCTGCATGTGCATCTATAGTTTGAATATAATAACATGTATCATCTGCAGATTGTGGTTGTTGCATTGCTCTATCAACTGAAAAGGTAACACTCTCATCCTCTATACTTAGGGTCAGTTTCTTACCGAACACGTCTATCATTGCTTTAGCCGTGTTTAAGAATGGTCTTCCTAATATGAGAGGAACTTGAGAATCTTCTTCCATGTCCAGAACAACAAAATCTACTGGGAATACTAAAGTACCAACTTTAACTAGCATGTTCTCCATTATCCCTCTAGGATATTTTATTGATCTATCGGCTAGTTGTATGCTTATTCTGGTTGGTTTCAATTTTCCAAGGTCTAGTTTAGCGTATAGTGAATACGGCATTAGATTTATACTAGCACCTAAATCAGCCAATGCTTCTATTGAACTAAGACTACCCAGAAAACATGGAATTGTGAAACTTCCTGGATCAGATAGTTTTTCTGGTATCTTATTCAACAGCACTGCTGAACAATTAGCATTCATAGTAACAGCCGAGAGTTCTTCCATTTTCTTTCTATTCGTGATTAGATCTTTCAAGAATTTAGCATATCTTGGCATTCCTGAAATCACATCAATGAAAGGAAGATTTACATTTATCTGTTTAAACATATCCAAGAATTTGGATTGCTCGGCTTCAAGTTTTTCTTTCTTCATTTTACTCGGATAAGGAAGTGGTGGTTGGTATGGTTTAACATAAGGTTTATCCTTTACTGTGTTATCTTTATTAACCTTTTCAACTACCGGTTCTTTTTCCTTATCTTGATCAGGTTGTGGTTCTTGTGGAGTAGGAATAGTTTCATCAGAAGTTACAGGTATTTCAGGTGGTTTAAGTGTTGTACCACTTCTTGTGGTAATAGCTTTAGCTGTTTCATTCCGGGGGTTAGCGTTTGTATCGCTTGGTAGACTTCCCGGTTTTCTTTCACCTATTAACCTTGCTAGGTTACTTACTTCTTGTTCCAGATTTTGAATAGAAGCTTGTTGATTTCTAAATGCTTGAGCATTTTGTTCATTTGTTTGTTTTTGAGATGTGAAAAACTGCGTTTGAGTTTCAACTAGCTTCGTCATCATATCTTCTAAATTCGGCTTTTTATCATCGGTTTGTTGTGGTGGTTTGTTTTGAAAATTCGGTCTTTGCTGATTGTAAGTATTATTGGATACTTGTTGATTGCTAGGACCTTGTTGGTTGTTGTATGGAATATTTCGGTTATAATTCTGGTTTTGATTGTAAATCGGTCTTGGCGGTTGATAATTATTCTGATAATTATTTCCAGGCCTTTGGTTTATGTATGAAATATTCTCTCTTTGTTCCATTGTTAATTCAATACTGAGACAATCTTTTGTCAAATGTGGTCCTCCACACTGCTCACAACTAATTCGTATAGCATGAATATCTTTAGTCATCTTTTCCATTCGTCTCTCGAAAGCATCTATCTTTGCGGAAATGGAATCTAAGTCATGGCTAGAATCGGCTCTAGCTGCTTTAGATGATCTAATGATATCTTTTTCTTGGTGCCACTCATGTGAGTGGGAAGCAGTATTATCTATAATTTTGTAAGCATCAGTTTCGGTTTTCTTCATAATAGAACCACCAGCTGCTATATCTATGTCTTTTCTTGTAGTGATGTCGCATCCTTGGTAGAATATTTGTACTATTTGACAGGTGTCTAAACCATGTTGCGGACATCCTCTTAACAACTTTCCATATCTTGTCCACGCCTCATATAGAGTTTCATTTGGCTTTTGTGTGAACGTAACAATTTCTGCTTGAAGTCTTACGGCTTTAGATGCAGGAAAGAATTGTTTAAGAAATTTGTCAATTAAAACATCCCATGTATCGATCGCCCCTTCAGGTAACGATTCCAACCAATCTTTGGCTTCTCCCTTTAAAGTCCAGGGAAATAACATGAGATATATTTGTTCATCCTCCACTTCTCGGATTTTAAATAGTGTGCAGATCCTATTAAAGGTACGTAGATGTTCATTTGGATCTTCCTTCGGCGCACCACTAAATTGGCATTGATTAGTCACCATGTGTAGAATTTGTCCTTTGATTTCATAATCTGGCGCATTAATGTCTGGATGAGTAATTGCGTGACCTTGGCCAGTGCGTTTAGCTCTCATTCGGTCTTCCATACTTAAAGGTTCCAGATTCTCCATAATTGAATTTGTTGAATCGGTATCACTAGATGGTTCTGATTTAATAGTTCGTTCCTCAACAATCTCTGTTTGAATGATTGGTGGTTCCGGAGGAAAGTTTAATGGTTCAGGATCTATGAACCGTTCCTGAATATTTTCTGGATTCTCAATTGTGAGGTTGGTTTCAAAAACTGGATTATCGGAAATTTGAACTGAAGTACTTGGTCGACTGGATGATGATTCTAAAGAAAAATCAACGGCGGTTATATTTGTTAAACGATGTCTTGATCGAGTTACAGGTGGTGAACGTACAAAAGGTGATGAACGTCTTGCTCGGTGCATTCACAGAATATCCTATTAGTTTTAAAAAGGAAAGAAAAATTATAATAAGTTATCCAATCAATAGACTTTTCTGATTTTGCCCACGTTTCGAATAGCCAAAAGATGCAGCAGAGGGGCAGGATTCGTTTGGTCTCAATATAATTGAGGACTGTTTGGCTCCAATAACCCGGTCCACGTACAAATCCAACTATTACTACGAACCAGAAAATTTTGATGTCTATCAATTTAACCACTTAAAATAAATTTTCGTAATTTTAAGAAATTTAGATAAGAAGTAGAATAAAATTCTAAGTCCTAAAACTAGAATGGCGAGAAATAAGAGAGAAAAAGATTGCGCGTCGAAAAATGTCGAAAAAGAAAAAAAATGGTTGAAAAATAAAAGGTGACGGAAAAATAAAAGAAACTTATCAAAACTTAAAAATACTTAACTAATTTAACCTTATTACTACAACTAACTTAAAATTATAATCGCAAATTGAAATTACTAATTGGAATGATAATTGATACATAGTAAAAGGTCTAAAAATATTAAAGCTTACAAGAAAAACTAAATCCCAAATGGAAATAACTTAAAAAGAAACTAAAACTTAAAAAGGCGTCGCAAAATTCTAAAGCACCTAATTCTTAGTCTAAAGAAAAAGCACTTAAGGAATTCTACGGCAAAGCCTAAAAATCTAGGAGTAAAAATGACTATAGCAAAAACTAAGTTTAAAATTAATTATGAGCTAAAAAAAATACAAATATTACGCTACAACGATTAAAAAGGTACAAAATATAAAAATATACAAAAAGTTGTAAAAAGTACAATTTTTATAAAAATATTATTTTTATATTATTTATTTTATAAAACTACTAATTTTACAATTTTAATAAAACTAATTAAACAAAATACATATATAAAGTAAAAAGTAAAAATAAAACTAAAATTAATAATAATAATAATAATAATTAAGTAATTAATAATAATAATAATAAATTAAAACCCGTGATTAGGGTTTTGTCCGTGTGTCAGAGGACCTCCGCGAGTTGCGGTGAATAAAGAGGAAAACCCCGCGAGTCGCGGGGTTCAGGAATTCAGTTGACAGGTTTTGTTTTTTACGCGTTTTTCTTTATTTTTTTATTTTTTTTATTTTCTTTTTTCTGTTTTTAGTTTAAATAAACGATTTTTAATAAAATTTATATTTTTATAAATTAAAATAAAGATAAAGAAACTTATAAAACTTAAATATTTAACAAAATCCTAAAAATACTTATATTTTTGTTTTTCTTTTTATATTTTTCAATAATTAAAACGTATTTTTACAAAAGCGAATTTTTAATAAAAGTAAATTAATATTAAAAATTTTTTTTTTTTTTTTTTTTTATATATTAGCGTTGCGCTTCCGGCTTTTAAGATGTTTCCCCGGCAGCGGCGCCAAAAATACTTGATGTTAAAGCAGAGGGGTATAAAATACTATTAATTTTTAGCAGAAAATACTATTAAATACGATACAATTTTACACAAGATATTTATTTATTTATAGAATGGATATACTTAAACCTTGCTACAACACTTATAGGCAGTGTACCTAATCGTACAGTAGTGTAGTTTTTAGTAAGTCCGGTTCGTTCCACAGGGAGATCTTTAAGCAAAGCTCAACGCTATATTAGTTTACTTTTATAAAAATATAAATATATATATAAGTAATATTATTATTATAAAGGGGGGTTTTTACCGTTTAATGACCGGTTTGTCGATTTTTAAACTTTAGTCGCAGTTAAAACCTAATGTAAAATATTAAATAAATACAAGACTTTAAATTAAAGCGTAAAGTAAATAACGATAATGAAATTGCGAATAATAAAAATGCGATAAAATTAAATTGCGATAATTAAAAAGTACGATAATTAAAAGTGCGATAAAATGAAATAACAATAAATAAAAGTGCGATAATTAGAAGTGCAATTAAATATAAAATAAAGGAAATAAAATATGATATAAAAGAATTATGCTTATTTAAACTTCCGTAATCATGATGTTTGACGTGTTGATTTTAGTTTTATGCCCATGGGTTAATTGTCCTTTGTCCTGGATTATTCAATATGTCCGTCTGGTTTTTGTCCATAACAGTCCATCAGTCATAAATATAAATTGCAAGTGTCCTTGTCAAATTATTATTATACCCGAAGATAAATATTCCAACTAATTGGGGATTCGAATTGTAACAAGGTTTTAATACTTTGTTTAATGAATACACCAGGTTATCGACTGCGTGTAAACCAAGGTTTTACTACTTTGTTAACAATTACACCAATTACCCTTGAATGTAATTTCACCCCTGTTTTAATTATTCTAGTGGCTATTAATCCATTCCCGTGTCCGGTTAAATGAACGATTATTCGTACAAATAAATACCCCGCCCATCGTGTCCGATCGAGTGTATATGGTAATTTATAGGGACGCCCAATTGTAAATCTTTATATTAACATTAACAAACTTTCATTTAGTTAAACAAATATAAAGCCCATTAATAGCCCATAGCCTAGTTTCCACAAGTGTCGTTCTTTTGTCCAAACCCCAATTATGGTACAAAGCCCAATTACCCAATTTTAGTAATTAGCCCAACATCATGATTACTTCGTTTTAAACAAGCATAATAATAACTTAGCTACGAGACATTAATGTAAAAAGGTTGAACATAACTTACAATGATTAAAAATAGCGTAGCGTTACACGGACAGAATTTCGACTTACACCCTTACAACATTCGCTAACATACCCTTATTATTAGAATTATAATTAAAATTAAAATATAAATTATAAATATAAATATATTACGTATATATTGAGAGAGAGATGAAAATATTGTGTAAAATTCGATCAGAATTCGGTTGGCTTTATAGCCAGAAATGAATTTTGGGGCTCCGCGACTCGCGGCAAAAAGGCCTTCAAACTCCGCGAGTCGCGGAGAGGTATTTTCATTTCACACCCTTGGAGTTTCTGGCTGCCGACGGTTTTAATAATATATATATATAATATATATATAATTAATATAATTAATTATATATTATATTATATTTATATACATAGTTAACTTGTAATTTTTAGTCCGTTGCGTCGAGCGTTAAGAGTTGACTCTGGTCCCGGTTCCGGTTTTTCGAACGTCCTTGCGTACAATTTAATATCTTGTACTTTGCGTTTTGAATCTTGTACTCTTGTGATTTCGAGACGTTTCTTATCAATAATTGGAACCTTTTTGATTGTCTTTTGTTCTTTTGAGCTTTTTGGTCGTTTGCGTCTTCAAATCGTCGAATCTGTCTTTTGTCTTCACCTTTTATTATTTAAACGAATATCACTTGTAAATAGAACAATTGCAACTAAAAGCTTGTCTTTCTTGAGGAATAATGCTATGAAATATATGTTCGTTTTTAGCATTATCAGACACAAGTGATCAAAAATAAATTCTATGTTGAGTTGTACCATGGCATTTTTCTTTATACTTGGTAGCTAGTATTTACATGAGGAATGTAAACGCGAATCCTGTTGATAGATCTATCGGGCCTGACAACCCCAACCGGGCTGGACGACCAGTTTTCAACGGTTGCTCAATACTTCGTTTCTGTATACTACACTTGGTACGGTGTAGCGATTATTTAAGAATATGCTACAATGATTTAAATGTTAAGTATGGTTACCAAGTGCTCAACTACTTTTACATACACTTGCGAGTGTATTATGTTTAAATATATGAAATCTTATGGTCCATAGTTATAACGCTATTAGCATCAAACCTATATATCTCACCAACTTTATGTTGACGTTTTAAAGCATGTTATTCTCAGGTACGAATTAAGTCTTCCGCTGTGCATTTGCTCATGTTAAAGACGTTACTTGGAGTCGATCATCGCAATGGGACCAAATGATAATGACATCGTCCAGAAGGATTAGGACCGGTCGTTTGATCATCCAACCTCAAGAAATCTTTCTTATTTACAGTAAGATATCTTTCTAATACAAGGTAATACTCATATTCAAACTTTGATTCAATTTCTATAACTATAACAATCTTATTTCTAGTGGAAATCTTACTTGAACTTGTTTTCGTGTCATGATTCTACTTCAAGAACTTTCAAGCCATCCAAGATCCTTTGAAGCTAGATCCATTTGTCTCTTTTCCAGTAGGTTTATCCACAAAACTTGAGGTAGTAATAATGTTCATAACATCATTCGATTCATACATATAAAGCTATCTTATTCGAAGGTTTAAACTTGAAATCACTAGAACATAGTTTAGTTAATTCTAAACTTGTTCAAAAATAAAAGTTAATCCTTCTAACTTGACTTTTAAAATCAACTAAATACATATTCTATATCTATATGATATGCTAACTTAATGATTTAAAACCTGGAAACACGAAAAACACCGTAAAACTGGACATACGCCGTCGTAGTAACATCGCGGGCTGTTTTGGGTTTGATAATTAAAAACTATGATAAACTTTGATTTAAAAGTTATTCTTCTGGAAAAATGATTTTTCTTATGAACATGAAACTATATCCAAAAATCATGGTTAAACTCAAAGTGGAAGTATGTTTTTCAAAATGGTCATCAAGACGTCGTTCTTTCGACTGAAATGACTACCTCTTACAAAAACAACTTGTAACTTATATTTCTGACTATAAACCTGTAACAACCCAAACCGTAACCGACCAAACACGACGAAATTTCAAACAAAAAAAAATTTTCTGGTGCAGGCCATCTGCGCGGCGCGCCAGGTGGCCGCGCGGCGCGCCAATTCACCTGGACAGCCCGCTGTCCCCGGAAGTCTATTTAACGAAAATGTTTGACTAGTTCCCGACATTTTTAGCCAAAACGCTTTTAACCATACATTCATATATGTAAAACTAGCACATAACTAAGGTTTGAGCGAGTTTTACAAAGTGGGGCCCACACGTGCCCAAAACGCCACTAAGTTTAAAATACAATGTTTAATACAAATTAGAGTTTCGACCACAAAAGTTTAATTGCCAAACGACACAACGAGCATGGTGTTTGGGGTTAAACTACCCAAGTCTCGGTCAAACTCCAAGCCATAACCCAAAAGTGCTTCCTAATCATCGAAGCGGGAAACTCAATCCAAGGTAATGCCCTTACCCTTGTCCACACACGAACCTATAAAAAGGTAAACAACGAGAGGGTAAGCAAAGCTTAGTGAGCAAAATAATTATACATATACATATATAATCTACTTACTCGCATTGCTTACACAACATCATATTCGAGTTTAACAATTCATCAAGCATGCTACAATACTAAGCATATACCAATAACCGCAATACCACAATAGCTAGTAATACAATAGCATATATTTCATGATTAAATACTTTCAATACATAAATCACATAACCTTGGTTAACCAATTCGAACAAGGGAAACGGTGCTTAAGAGCCCGTTGGAGTTCATAACATCCGTTAGTGCTACTTAACCAACGCGTAGTCACTAATCCCCCGGGTGATGTCTTAAACAACGCGACTCACTCACCCTTTCCAATGTGGCGTCTTAAACAACGCGACGATTCCACATGCCATTCAATACGATGGGTGGTGTCTTAAACAACGCGACATCCACCCCAATACATTGTGGTGTCTTAAACAACGCGACATCCACTTCTATACCATGTGGTGTCTTAACAACGCGACATCCACTTCTTTACAATGTGGTGTCTTAAACAACGCGACAATGCCACATTCATGCAACACAAATAAATACATTATATACACATACGCATAATTATTCCACTCACCTTATGCCGTCGGTGATTACTAAACCAAGCTTGAATTCCGAGGTAACGTACCTATTTCACAAGCATATAATCAATCAATCGACTTGGCCTAAACTCATAACACACATCATCCTAGGTCATCTTGACCCATTTTGACACTTAACCCTAATTTGGGTCATTCTTACCAAAAACCCTAACTCTTGGCACTCAAGGCCTTCATACACTTTAAATCACTAGATTTTAACACAAAACACTAACGTTAACCAATCTTGGTCCATTTTGACCCGTTTGACTCAATAAAAGTCAATACACTCATTTTGGGTCATTTATACCCAAATCACACCCATTTACACTTCCCTAAGGTGTTCTAGCAAATTATTAGCCAATTAGGGTTTCATAACAACAATTAATACCTTTAAAACCCTAGCTTACACATAATTGAGTCTACATGACCCAATTTACCCAAGAACACCCAATTTACCTACAAATGGGTCTTAGTGTTCATCTTCAACACAAACCCTAACCCATACACGAAAACAAAACAAGAATTGAAAGTTAAGGCATACCACAACTATCAAAATGTAGCAATTGACGAGATGAACAACTTTAGAACTTGGGCTTTAGCAAGAAACCCTCTTCTTCCTCTTCAAAGTGAGCTTTCCCTCTCTAAAACTCACTCTCTCACTAAAATAAATTGGGAGGTGATAAGGTTGGTGAACAAGGGAGTAAATGAGCTCCCAAACTACTGAACCAAGCATTAAACTCGGCCTTGATGTGAATTTACCAACATACCCCCAAAATATCTAATTTAAAAAGAGAAAGGGATCTGTCACAGACAGTTGGCGCGGCGCGCCACAAGGCCGCGCGGCGCGCAACCCTGCCAGTTCAGCTCCTTTTGTATTTTAAATACACGCAACAGAACCCCGTTTCAAGTACCGTACATTACACTTATATACACATATGTACACTATAAATAATCGGGTCTTACAACTCTTCCCCACTTATTCGGATTGCGACCTCGCAATCCATGCCGCATGACAAGCGGGAAGATAAACCAACACAAACTCTTCAGGTTCCCAAGTGAACTCGGAACCCTTATTCCGCCGCCATTGAACTTTAAAAGTCCTAACCTCCTTATGCCTCAACCTCTTGACCTTTTCATCAAGTATTGCAATTGGCTCTTCAACATACTCCAACTTATTGTTTAGCTCAATTTCATCTAAAGGCATCCATGAAGAATCATCCGCAAGGCACTTACGGAGGTGAGAAACATGAAACGTGTTATGGATCCCCGCAAGCTCTTCGGGCAATTCCAATCGATATGCAACTTCACCAACACGAGCTAAAACTTTAAACGGTCCAATAAACCGAGGACCTAACTTTCCCCGTTTTCGAAATCGAATAATACCCTTCCATGGCGAAACCTTAAGCATAACCATGTCGCCCTCTTGGAATTCGATCGTTCGTCTACGTTTATCGGCATACGACTTTTGCCTATCTTGAGCCTTTTTCAAATGCTCCCGAATAATATCAATCTTGTTATTCGTCTCTAAAACCAAATCGGTACTTCCGATTTCTCTTTGACCCACTTCTCCCCAACAAATGGGAGTTCGACACCTTCGGCCATAAAGCATCTCGTAAGGTGGCATCCCGATACTAGTATGAAAACTATTATTGTATGAGAATTCCACCAATGGTAAATGCTCATCCCAACTACCACCAAAATCAATGATGCACGCCCGTAGCATATCTTCCAAAGTTTGATTCGTACGCTCGGTTTGACCGTCCGTTTGAGGATGATACGCCGTGCTCAACTTTAATTGTGTACCCATATCTTCATGAAACTTTTCCCAAAATCGAGATGTAAAACGGGTATCTCGATCCGAAATAATAGATATAGGAACGCCATGTCGCGAGACCACTTCCTTGATAAACAACTTAGCCAAGGCCTCCGACGATATTGCTTCTTTAATGGGAAGAAACAAGGCACTTTTCGTCAACCGGTCCACGATCACCCAAATCGAATCATATTGAGTTCTCGCCGTCTTAGGTAACTTAGTGATGAAATCCATGGTAATGTGCTCCCATTTCCACTTCGGGATTTCTAACGGTTGCAACTTACCATACGGCTTTTGATGCTCGGCTTTAACTTGCAAACAAGTAACACATCGTTCGACGTATTTTACAACATCGCGTTTCATGCCCGGCCACCAATAATCTTTCTTCAAGTCATGATACATTTTCGTCGCGCCCGGATGAATGGAATATTTCGACTTATGTGCTTCATCGAGTAGCACCCGTCGGTAATCACCCGTCTTAGGCACCCACACCCTTCCTTGAAAGGACAACAAACCCCGCGGACCCATAGTAATAAACTCCGATTGGCCCACAATTCGTTCCGTGTGCTTATCGTGAACATAAGCCTCTATTTGGTCTTCACCCATCTTTTCAAGAAAGTCGTTAGTGATAATCAAACGTAACGATGTTATACGTATTGCCGGATGTTGAGTCTTTCGACTTAACGCATCCGCGACCACATTCGCCTTACCCGGATGGTAAAGTATCTCACAATCATAATCTTTCACCACATCCATCCATCTACGTTGACGATAATTCAAATCCCTTTGAGTAAAAAGGTGTTTCAAATTCTTATGATCCGAATATATCGTACACTTGACACCATACAAGTAGTGGCGCCAAATTTTCAACGCATGCACAACCGCCGCCATTTCAAGATCATGAGTCGGGTACCTCGTTTCGTGTTCCTTTAATTGCCGAGAGGCATAAGCAATGACTTTACCCCTTTGCATAAGAACGCACCCGAGCCCATTTAAGGAAGCATCACAATAAACCACCATGTCTTCGACGCCTTCCGGTAACACTAACACCGGAGCTTGACACAACTTCTCTTTCAATAATTGAAAAGCAATTTCTTGCTCGTTTTCCCAATTGAACTTAGCACTCTTCCTCGTCAACTTTGTTAATGGAGAAGCAATCTTAGAAAAGTCTTGGATAAACCGACGATAATAACCGGCCAATCCGAGAAAACTTCGGATCTCCGTGGGCGTAGTCGGTCGTCCCCAACTCTTCACCGTCTCAATCTTCCCCGGATCCACTTGGATACCGCTTTCGTTCACAATGTGACCAAGGAATTGAACCTCCCTTAGCCAAAATTCACATTTAGAGAACTTTGCATACAACTTCTCTTTTCTTAGCGTCTTCAAAACTTCACGTAAGTGACGTTCATGTTCGTGCATACTTTTCGAGTAGACTAGTATGTCGTCAATGAATACAATAACCGACTTGTCCAACATAGGTTGGCACACCCGGTTCATAAGATCCATGAATGCCGCCGGTGCATTCGTAAGACCGAAGGGCATAACTACAAATTCATAATGCCCGTAACGCGTTCGGAAAGCCGTTTTCTCAATATCTTCCTCACGGACCCGCATTTGGTGATAGCCGGACCGTAGGTCGATCTTAGAGAAATACGTTGCGCCTTGAAGTTGATCAAACAAATCGTCGATCCTAGGTAGTGGATAACGATTCTTGATCGTCACTTTATTCAACTCACGGTAATCAATGCACATACGCATACTACCGTCTTTCTTCTTCACAAATAAGACCGGAGCGCCCCATGGCGAAGCACTCGGTCGGATAAAACCCTTCTCGAGCAATTCTTGAATTTGATTCAATAACTCTTGCATCTCCGTTGGTGCTAAACGATAAGGAGTTTTAGCAATGGGGGTAGCCCCCGGAACCAACTCGATGCGAAATTCGACTTGTCTTTCCGCCGGGACACCCGGTAACTCATCCGGAAAGACATCTTCAAACTCATTAACTACCGGAATTTCACGAATTGGTGGTGGCTCATTACGAGTGTCGACAACATGAGCAAGGAAAGCCATACCACCGGTAACAACGTGACGTCGTGCCCGAGCAAAAGTGCATATCGGCACCGATCTCCTTCGTTTGTCACCATGAATAATCATCTCTCCCCCACTTGGGGTCTTTACACGAATAAACTTGTCGTGGCACGCAATATCGGCTCTATAACGATCGAGCCAATCCATACCAACGACAACATCAAAATCACCCAAAGTCATCGGAATAAGATCAATTTCGAAACTTTCGGCGCCAAACACAACATTGCAATTTTTACACACATCAACCACTAGCGCCGTCTTGCCATCCGCTATTTCAACTTCTACCGGACGACTCAACTTTACTAGCGGTTTATTTAACTTAGGCACAAATCTTGGAGATACGAAAGACAAATTAGCACCACTATCAAAAAGTATCCGAGCCGGATTAGAATTAACCATGAAAGTACCTGAAACGACTTCATTGGATTGTTTAGCTTCTTCATTAGACATCAAGTAGTTACGACCCCTAGCCGTACCCGCCGCCTTCTCTATCCGCTTAGCATTATCATTACGCAACTCGGGACACTCGGGCCGTTTGTGCCCTTCTTTACCGCAATTGAAACAAGTAAACTTGGGTGTAGTAGAGGGATTGGTGCAATCACGGGCCATATGTCCCTTTCGCCCACAATTATGGCAAGTATAACGAAACTCTCCCGGCGCACTCTTCTTGACACTTCCGACACTCTCGGTTGCACCCTTCTTTGAAAAGTTTGACTTCTTGCTTGAAAAATTTGAATGACTAGAACCTTCAAACTTTCTCTTCCTCAACACAATCGCTTCAAACCCTTTCGCCATATTAAACAACTCATCGAAGCTCTTTACCACATTTACGCTAATCTTTTCTTGATAACTGTCATTCAAGGTTCGATAGAAGTCTTCTTTCAACATTTTATCATTCCCGACATACTCCGGGCAAAATTGCGTCTTGGACAAGAACACGGATTTGAGAGTGTTCAAGTCCATCGACCCTTGCCTCAAGGTACGTAGCTCGTCCTTAAGTCTTGTAAGATCGGCCGAAGTTCGGTACTCGTCGAAGAACTCCGCTTTAAATTCCTCCCAAGTGAAGTCCATACATTGTTCTTCACCATAGAGTTGGATCTTAGCATCCCACCACAATTTCGCGTCACCCCTTAACATGCTACAACCATACCTAGTCTTCTTGTCGGGTGGACACTCACAAGTACGGAAGGCCCCTTCCATATCGGAGATGAATCGGGCACTCTTGAGTGGGTCCCGATCGCCCTCAAAAGTAGGAGGTTGAGCATCCCTAAAGTTCTTGAAGAAAAAGTCACGCCTTCCCCCATTTTCTTCTTGAAGAGCAATCTTAATTTGCTCCTTAACCAAAGTGACGACTTGTTCGTCAATCGTCTCGAGAAACATCTTCTTAACATCTTCGCGAAACTCCGCCTTTTGGCGTTCAAAGATGGCCTCAACCTTGGCCGTGAACTCGGGGTCCTCGCTCGTGCCCCCGTTATCAAGTTCGGTGTCGTGTCCGTTTCGCGTCCTCATTCTATAAAACGGAATAGATTAAATAACGAAACGAAAGACATGACAATACTCATCTCGCTCGACGATCATCGTACATCGCTTGTTTGACACGATTTGCACCCGTAGTAAGGGTAGCTAATCATTACTACGCGAGCACATCGCGCTAACGCGCTAGTACAATGTCCATTTCGCTCGATGATTACTATACAACACAACCAATAATGCATGATTAGTTCACATAAACCTATGTACTAACCAAGACCCGGTCCGACCCAAAGTCCTACAAGTCCCGCACAATACGCACACAAAAGTCTAAGTCTAGGCGCCTATCTCAAGTCACCTAAATCCCTTAGACCATGCTCTGATACCACTTGTAACAACCCAAACCGTAACCGACCAAACACGACGAAATTTCAAACAAAAAAAAATTTTCTGGTGCAGGCCATCTGCGCGGCGCGCCAGGTGGCCGCGCGGCGCGCCAATTCACCTGGACAGCCCGCTGTCCCCGGAAGTCTATTTAACGAAAATGTTTGACTAGTTCCCGACATTTTTAGCCAAAACGCTTTTAACCATACATTCATATATGTAAAACTAGCACATAACTAAGGTTTGAGCGAGTTTTACAAAGTGGGGCCCACACGTGCCCAAAACGCCACTAAGTTTAAAATACAATGTTTAATACAAATTAGAGTTTCGACCACAAAAGTTTAATTGCCAAACGACACAACGAGCATGGTGTTTGGGGTTAAACTACCCAAGTCTCGGTCAAACTCCAAGCCATAACCCAAAAGTGCTTCCTAATCATCGAAGCGGGAAACTCAATCCAAGGTAATGCCCTTACCCTTGTCCACACACGAACCTATAAAAAGGTAAACAACGAGAGGGTAAGCAAAGCTTAGTGAGCAAAATAATTATACATATACATATATAATCTACTTACTCGCATCGCTTACACAACATCATATTCGAGTTTAACAATTCATCAAGCATGCTACAATACTAAGCATATACCAATAACCGCAATACCACAATAGCTAGTAATACAATAGCATATATTTCATGATTAAATACTTTCAATACATAAATCACATAACCTTGGTTAACCAATTCGAACAAGGGAAACGGTGCTTAAGAGCCCGTTGGAGTTCATAACATCCGTTAGTGCTACTTAACCAACGCGTAGTCACTAATCCCCCGGGTGATGTCTTAAACAACGCGACTCACTCACCCTTTCCAATGTGGCGTCTTAAACAACGCGACGATTCCACATGCCATTCAATACGATGGGTGGTGTCTTAAACAACGCGACATCCACCCCAATACATTGTGGTGTCTTAAACAACGCGACATCCACTTCTATACCATGTGGTGTCTTAACAACGCGACATCCACTTCTTTACAATGTGGTGTCTTAAACAACGCGACAATGCCACATTCATGCAACACAAATAAATACATTATATACACATACGCATAATTATTCCACTCACCTTATGCCGTCGGTGATTACTAAACCAAGCTTGAATTCCGAGGTAACGTACCTATTTCACAAGCATATAATCAATCAATCGACTTGGCCTAAACTCATAACACACATCATCCTAGGTCATCTTGACCCATTTTGACACTTAACCCTAATTTGGGTCATTCTTACCAAAAACCCTAACTCTTGGCACTCAAGGCCTTCATACACTTTAAATCACTAGATTTTAACACAAAACACTAACGTTAACCAATCTTGGTCCATTTTGACCCGTTTGACTCAATAAAAGTCAATACACTCATTTTGGGTCATTTATACCCAAATCACACCCATTTACACTTCCCTAAGGTGTTCTAGCAAATTATTAGCCAATTAGGGTTTCATAACAATAATTAATACCTTTAAAACCCTAGCTTACACATAATTGAGTCTACATGACCCAATTTACCCAAGAACACCCAATTTACCTACAAATGGGTCTTAGTGTTCATCTTCAACACAAACCCTAACCCATACACGAAAACAAAACAAGAATTGAAAGTTAAGGCATACCACAACTATCAAAATGTAGCAATTGACGAGATGAACAACTTTAGAACTTGGGCTTTAGCAAGAAACCCTCTTCTTCCTCTTCAAAGTGAGCTTTCCCTCTCTAAAACTCACTCTCTCACTAAAATAAATTGGGAGGTGATAAGGTTGGTGAACAAGGGAGTAAATGAGCTCCCAAACTACTGAACCAAGCATTAAACTCGGCCTTGATGTGAATTTACCAACATACCCCCAAAATATCTAATTTAAAAAGAGAAAGGGATCTGTCACAGACAGTTGGCGCGGCGCGCCACAAGGCCGCGCGGCGCGCAACCCTGCCAGTTCAGCTCCTTTTGTATTTTAAATACACGCAACAGAACCCCGTTTCAAGTACCGTACATTACACTTATATACACATATGTACACTATAAATAATCGGGTCTTACAACTCTTCCCCACTTATTCGGATTGCGACCTCGCAATCCATGCCGCATGACAAGCGGGAAGATAAACCAACACAAACTCTTCAGGTTCCCAAGTGAACTCGAAACCCTTATTCCGCCGCCATTGAACTTTAAAAGTCCTAACCTCCTTATGCCTCAACCTCTTGACCTTTTCATCAAGTATTGCAATTGGCTCTTCAACATACTCCAACTTATTGTTTAGCTCAATTTCATCTAAAGGCATCCATGAAGAATCATCCGCAAGGCACTTACGGAGGTGAGAAACATGAAACGTGTTATGGATCCCCGCAAGCTCTTCGGGCAATTCCAATCGATATGCAACTTCACCAACACGAGCTAAAACTTTAAACGGTCCAATAAACCGAGGACCTAACTTTCCCCGTTTTCGAAATCGAATAATACCCTTCCATGGCGAAACCTTAAGCATAACCATGTCGCCCTCTTGGAATTCGATCGTTCGTCTACGTTTATCGGCATACGACTTTTGCCTATCTTGAGCCTTTTTCAAATGCTCCCGAATAATATCAATCTTGTTATTCGTCTCTAAAACCAAATCGGTACTTCCGATTTCTCTTTGACCCACTTCTCCCCAACAAATGGGAGTTCGACACCTTCGGCCATAAAGCATCTCGTAAGGTGGCATCCCGATACTAGTATGAAAACTATTATTGTATGAGAATTCCACCAAGGGTAAATGCTCATCCCAACTACCACCAAAATCAATGATGCACGCCCGTAGCATATCTTCCAAAGTTTGATTCGTACGCTCGGTTTGACCGTCCGTTTGAGGATGATACGCCGTGCTCAACTTTAATTGTGTACCCATATCTTCATGAAACTTTTCCCAAAATCGAGATGTAAAACGGGTATCTCGATCCGAAATAATAGATATAGGAACGCCATGTCGCGAGACCACTTCCTTGATAAACAACTTAGCCAAGGCCTCCGACGATATTGCTTCTTTAATGGGAAGAAACAAGGCACTTTTCGTCAACCGGTCCACGATCACCCAAATCGAATCATATTGAGTTCTCGCCGTCTTAGGTAACTTAGTGATGAAATCCATGGTAATGTGCTCCCATTTCCACTTCGGGATTTCTAACGGTTGCAACTTATCATACGGCTTTTGATGCTCGGCTTTAACTTGCAAACAAGTAACACATCGTTCGACGTATTTTACAACATCGCGTTTCATGCCCGGCCACCAATAATCTTTCTTCAAGTCATGATACATTTTCGTCGCGCCCGGATGAATGGAATATTTCGACTTATGTGCTTCATCGAGTAGCACCCGTCGGTAATCACCCGTCTTAGGCACCCACACCCTTCCTTGAAAGGACAACAAACCCCGCGGACCCATAGTAATAAACTCCGATTGGCCCACAATTCGTTCCGTGTGCTTATCGTGAACATAAGCCTCTATTTGGTCTTCACCCATCTTTTCAAGAAAGTCGTTAGTGATAATCAAACGTAACGATGTTATACGTATTGCCGGATGTTGAGTCTTTCGACTTAACGCATCCGCGACCACATTCGCCTTACCCGGATGGTAAAGTATCTCACAATCATAATCTTTCACCACATCCATCCATCTACGTTGACGATAATTCAAATCCCTTTGAGTAAAAAGGTGTTTCAAATTCTTATGATCCGAATATATCGTACACTTGACACCATACAAGTAGTGGCGCCAAATTTTCAACGCATGCACAACCGCCGCCATTTCAAGATCATGAGTCGGGTACCTCGTTTCGTGTTCCTTTAATTGCCGAGAGGCATAAGCTCCTTTTGTATTTTAAATACACGCAACAGAACCCCGTTTCAAGTACCGTACATTACACTTATATACACATATGTACACTATAAATAATCGGGTCTTACAAAACCTATAATTTTTCTATTTATATTCATAAAATAGAGTTCAATATGAAACCATAGCAATTTTATTCACTCAAAACGGATTTAAAATGAAGAAGTTATGGGTAAAACAAGATTGGATATTTTTTGATTTTTGTAGCTACGGGAAATATTAACAATTCTATACAAATCATATCCTAGCTAACTTATATTGTATTATACATATATTCTAATATATTATGTAATCTTGGGATACCATAGACACGTATGCAAATGTTTTGACATATCATATCGACCCATGTATATATATTATTTGGAACAACCATAGACACTCTATATGCAGTAATGTTGGAGTTAGCTATACAGGGTTGAGGTTGATTCCAAAAATATATATACTTTGAGTTATGATCTAGCCTGAGACGTGTATACACTGGGTCGTGGATTGATTCAAGATAATATATATATCGATTTATTTCTGTACATCTAACTGTGGACAACTAGTTGTAGGTTACTAACGAGGACAGCTGACTTAATAAACTTAAAACATCAAAATGTATTAAAAGTGTTGTAAATATATTTTGAACATAATTGATATATATGTACATATTTGTTATAGGTTCGTGAATCGACCAGTGGCCAAGTCTTACTTCCCGAGGAAGTAAAAAGCTGTGAAAGTGAGTTATAGTCCCACTTTTAAAATCTAATATTTTAGGATGAGAATACATGCAGTTTTATAAATGTTTTACGAAATAGACACAAGTAATTGAAACTACATTATATGGGTGAATGATCGAAGCCGAATATGCCCCTTTTGCTTGGTAGCCTAAGAATTTGTAAACCGATCTACTAATTGACGCGAATCCTAAAGATAGATCTATTGGGCCTAACGAACCTCATCCAAAGTACCGGATGCTTTAGTACTTCGAATTCATTTTTATCATGTCCGAAGGATTTCTCGGAATGATAGGGGATATTCTTTTATGCATTTTGTTAATGTCGGTTACCAGGTGTTCACCATATGAATGAATTTTATCTCTATTTATGGGATACATATTGAAATATGAAATCTTGTGGTCTATTATTATGATTTGATAATATATAGGTTAAACCTATAGCTCACCAACAATTTTGTTGACGTTTTAAGCATGTTTATTCTCAGGTGATTATTAAGAGCTTCCGCTGTTGCATACTAAAATAAGGACAGGATTTGGAGTCCATGCTTGTATGATATTATGTAAAAACTGCATTCAAGAAACTTATTTTTGATGTAATATATTCTTATTGTAAACCATTATGTAATGGTCGTGTGTAAACGGTATATTTTAGATTATCATTATTTGATAATCTACGTAATGCTTTTTAAACCTTCATCGATAAAATAAAGGTTATGGTTATTTTAAAAATGAATACAGTGTTTGAAAAATGTCTCATATAGAGGTCAAAAACCTCGCGACGAAATCAATTAATATGGAACGTTTATAATCAATATGAACGGGACATTTCAGTTGGTATCCGAGCGTTGGTCTTAGAGAACCAGAAAATTTGCATTAGTGTGTCTTATCGAGTTTGTTAGGATGCATTAGTGAGTTTGGACTTCGACCGTATTTTCTTTAAAAATGATTGCTTAACATTTTTGTTGAAAACTATATATTACTAACATGTAAATATTATGTGATATATTAATCTCTTAACATATTTGATATTATGTGATAGATGTCTACCTCTAGTACAAATCCCATTGACTCACCTAATAATAATGAAGAGTCGAATATATATTGGCAAGATTCACAAGTACCCGAAGAACCGGAAGAAGAGGAAACGGAACCGGAAGAAGAGGAACCAGAAAAAGAGGAACCAGAAGAAGAGAAACCGGAAGAAGAAGAGATTCCGGAGGGGGAATAGTAGGAACCACAGAAAAACGATCAAATAAAAGAAAATCCTCCACCAATGGACCAAAGTTAATAATGGTCAATGGTGTTTCCGCTAAGGAAGCAAAATATTGGGAAAATTACCAATTTTTCGATGAATCGGATCCTGATGAGGATTCTGATGATGTTATAGAAATTACTCCGACCCAATTTAATGAGGCAAAAGAAAATAATAAGGGAAAAGGCATCAAAATAGAGAAATCTGATTCCGACCCCGATGAACTTTATATGTACCGTCAACACCCGTATTTTTAATATCGTGACAATAACCCGGGAACCTCTAAACCACCAGGTTTTTCTAAACCAATGTGGAAAACGATGACTCGTATTAGAGGAACATCATATATCCCTAGAAGATTAGGAAAAAGAACCAAGTCCGAAGAAGAAGAAACCAGTGATTCAGATTAAAGGGGTGTGAGTATGTTGTGTAATAAATGTATTGTAGTGTGCTTGTACTTTTATGTTCTATGTAAAAATTGCTTATATTGTTTATTATTACGAATCTAATCCTTGTCTATTTTACAGTATAAAAACAAAATGGACGTTAAGGGTAGACAACCGAATATTTTAGAAGACCTACCAGAGGATATGATTGAGGAAATCTTGTCTAGAGTCGGTCAGAATTCATCAGCACATTTAGTTATGGCGAAATTAACTTGTCAAATATTTGAAAGACTTTTCAGAAATGCCTTAGTTTATAAAAGGCTTTCCTTTGATAGGTGGGGTATATCACATTGGGGATACCGTAAGTTACGCCGTGTTTTATTTAAAGCATTAAATGCGGGGAACCCAAATGCAATTTTACGCTACGGGTTAAGAACCTATTTTGACTCAACATAACCCAACATAGGATTTCGTGAATTAGAAAGAGGTTCTAACATGCAACATAAAGAAGCATGTTATGCTTACGGGTTAGTGATGTTCGCTTCTTACCAAAGTGAGAAAAAGAATATCGGATTGCAACTTTTAAATAAAACCTTCCCACAAGTGACGGATTCAGTAGTTGGGGTGAGAAACAAGGTTTTTAGATTATTACGGGGCTGTTGGACATTACGTAACCCTTGTCCTTTTGACGACATTACAACATGCTGCCTAGCCAATGGTCATAACGGTTATTTTCAACAAGACCAAGGATGGGAAGTCGTCTTAGTAAAACCAGAATGCATGACTTGTTTCTGGACTTATGAATTACGTGTCTTTATTTCCTTTGCTGAACAACTTGCGTATTAACCAGATTTATCTTCAAAACTGTCCTGTATCATAGTGTACTATATTTCATGTTATATGTAATATAGCGAAATTGTAAGTTTGAAGAATATTTGTATGTGGTATATTATTATAATCAGTTTTTCATATGGAATTGTAGTAGTTGAATTGTATATTAGCTAATAAGTATGAACTTAACGGGTAGGTAGTACCCGAATTTAAACTTATAAAAAGCTAATATGAAGAAAAAGCTTTTATAAATGAGTTCATATTATGCTACGAAATACTATTGACTACTCTTAATATTCTGTATGATTAACTCGATTCAGTTGTCTATTTTGAAGGAAATGGCACCGATAACTCGACACACCATGAATATGAACGAAGAGGAATTTCATACCTTTCTTGCTGCAAACATAGCCGCAGTACAGGCTGCGCTACATAACAACAATAACGCTGAATCTAGCAATGCAGCTAACGGCGCAAGAAATCGTGTAGGATGCACCTACAAAGAATTCACTGCCTACAAACCTTTGGAATTTGATGGAACCGAAGGACCAATTGGATTGAAACGGTGGACCGAGAAAGTTGAATCGGTGTTTGCCATAAGTAAGTGTACTGAAGAGGGCAAAGTTAAGTACGCTACGCATACCTTCACAGGTACTGCGTTAACGTGGTGGAACACCTATCTTGAACAGGTAGGACAAAATGCTGCTTACGCACTACCGTGGTCGGCATTCAAGCAATTGATGAACGAGTAGTACCGTCCTAGAAACAAAGTCAATAAACTCAAGGCAGAACTTAGAGAGTTACGAACACAAGGGTTCGACGTTACCACATATGAACGACGATTCACAGAGTTGTGCCTATTGTGCCTGGGAGCATTCTAAGATGAAGAAGAGAAGATCGACGCGTTTATAAAAGGGTTACCAGTAAGGATTCAAGAAGATGTAAGTTCACACGAGCCCGCTTCTATATAGAAGGCAAGTCGAATGGCTCATAAACTCATAAATCAGATTGAGGGAAGAATTAAAGAGCAGGCGGCCGAAGAAGCCAACACGAAACAACTCAAGAGGAAGTGGGAGGAAAACGGTGACAAGAGTCACCAGTACAACAACAATAACAATTACAACCACAATCGTAACAACTATCCCAACAACCGCAACCACAATCGCAACAATAACCGCAATCCTAACAATAACTACAACAAACATCCCAACAACAACAACAACTACAACAACCATTTCAACAACAATAACAATCCCAACAACAACCTCAATAACAACAACGACAACAAAAACCAAAAACAGCCATGTCATAGGTGTGAAGAAAATCACCAGGGGTTTTGCACGACATTTTAAAACAGGTGTAAAAGAAATGGTCATAGCGCGACAAAGTGTGAGGTCTACGGACCAAAGTTTAACAGAACTAAGGGAGCAAATAATGCCGGAATAAGTAATGCCGAAACGAATAGTGTCGGAGCAAGTAATACCAACGCTGTTTGTTATAAATGTGGAAAACCGGGCCACATTATTAGAAATTGCCCGAATCAGGGGAATACTAATGGGCAGGGCCGTGGAAGAGTTTTCAATATTAATGCGGCAGAAGCACAGGAAGACCCGGAGCTTGTTACGGGTACATTTCTTATTGACGATAAATCTGCTTATGTTTTATTTGATTCGGGTGCGGATAGAAGCTATATGAGTAGAGAATTTTGTGCTAAATTAAGTTGCCCATTGACGCCTTTGGATAGTAAACTGGTTAGCGAAACATTTAAGATTGACTTGATACCAGTAGAGTTAGGGAGTTTTGATGTGATAATCGGTATGAACTGGTTGAAAGAAGTGAAAGCAGAGATCGTCTGTTACAAAAATGCAATTTGCATTATACGACAAAAAGGAAAACCCTTAATGGTGTACGGAGAAAAGAGCAACGCAAAGTTAAATCTTATTAGTAACCTGAAGGCACAAAAACTAATAAGAAAAGGTTGCTATGCTGTGCTAGCACACGTCGAGAAAGTCAATTCTGAAGAAAAGAACATCAATGATATTTCCGTCGCAAAAGAATTTCTCGATGTATTTCCGAAAGAATTACCGGGACTACCTCCACACCGATCCGTTGAATTTCAAATAGACCTTGTACCGGGAGCTGCACCAATAGCTCGTGCTCCATACAGAATCGCACCTAGCAAAATGAAGGAACTTCAGAGCCAATTACAAGAACTTTTAGAGCGTGGTTTCATTCGACCAAGCACATCACCGTGGGGAGCTCCTGTTTTGTTTGTCAAGAAGAAAGATGGTACATTCAGGTTGTGTATCGACTACTGAGAGTTGAACAAACTTACCATCAAGAACCTCTACCCACTACCGAGAATCGATGACTTATTTGATCAACTACAAGGCTCGTATGTTTATTCGAAGATCGATTTACGTTCTAGATATCATCAAATGCGGGTGAAGGAGGATGATATTCCAAAGACTGCTTTTAGGACGAGTTACGGTCATTACGAGTTTATGGTTATGCCATTTGGATTGACTAACACACCAGCTGTGTTCATGAACCTCATGAACCGAGTGTGTGGGCCATATCTTGACAAGTTTGTCATTGTTTTCATCGATGACATACTTATTTACTCGAAGAATGATCAAGAGCACGAAGAACACTTGAGAAAAGTGCTAGAGTTGTTAAGGAAAGAAAAACTGTACGCTAAGTTTTCAAAGTGTGAATTTTGGTTGGAAGAAGTTCAATTCCTCGGTCACATAGTGAACAAAGAAGGTATTCAGGTGGATCCAGCAAAGATTGAAACCGTTGAAAAGTGGGAAACCCCGAAAACTCCGAAACACATACGCCAGTTTTTAGGACTAGCTGGTTGCTACAGAAGGTTCTTCCAAGACTTTTCCAGAATAGCAAAACCCTTGACTGCATTAACGCATAAAGGGAAGAAATTTGAATGGAAGGATGAACAAGAGAAAGCGTTTCACTTATTGAAGAAAAAGTTAACTACGGCACCTATATTGTCATTACCTGAAGGGAATGATGATTTTGTGATATATTGTGACGCCTCAAAGCAAGGTCTCGGTTGTGTATTAATGCAACGAATGAAAGTAATTGCTTATCCGTCTAGACAATTGAAGATTCACGAACAAAATTATATGACGCATGATTTGGAATTAGGCGCGGTTGTTTTTGCATTAAAGACTTGGAGGCACTACTTATATGGGGTCAAAAGTATTATATATATACCGACCACAAAAGTCTTCAACACATATTTAATCAGAAACAACTGAATATGAGGCAGCGTAGGTGGATTGAATTGTTGAATGATTATGACTTTGAGATTCGTTACCACCCGGGGAAGGCAAATGTGGTAGCCGACGCCTTAAGCAGGAAGGACAAAGAACCCATTCGAGTAAAATCTATGAATATAATGATTCACAATAACCTTACTACTCAAATAAAGGAGGCGCAACAAGGTGTTTTAAAAGAGGGAAATTTAAAGGATGAAATACCCAAAGGATTGGAGAAGCATCTTAATATTCGGGAAGACGGAACCCGGTATAGGGCTGAAAGGATTTGGGTACCAAAATTTAGAGATATGAGAGAAATGGTACTTAGAGAAGCTTATAAAACCAGATACTCAATAAAACCAGAAACATTTTTGGTGGCCGGGTATGAAAGCCGATGTTGCTAAATACGTAGGAGAATTTTTGACGTGTTCTAAGGTCAAAGCTGAGCATCAAAAACCATCAGGTCTACTTCAACAACCCGAAATCCCAGAATGGAAATGGGAAAACATTACCATGGATTTCATCACTAAATTGCTAAGGACTGCAAGTGGTTTTGATACTATTTGGGTAATAGTTAATCGTCTCACCAAATCAGCACACTTCCTGCGAATAAGAGAAGATGACAAGATGGAGAAGTTAGCACGACTGTATTTGAAGGAAGTCGTCTCCAGACATGGAATACCAATCTCTATTATCTCTGATAGGGATGGCAGATTTATTTCAAGATTCTGGTACACATTATAGCAAGCATTAGGAACTCGTCTAGACATGAGTATTGCCTATCATCCACAAACTGATGGGCAGAGCGAAAGGACGATATAAACGCTTGAAGACATGCTACGAGCATGTGTTATTGATTTCGGAAACAGTTGGGATCGACATCTACCGTTAGCAGAATTTCCCTAACAGCTACCATTCAAACATTGAGATGGCGCCGTTTGAAGCACTTTATGGTAGAAAGTGCAGGTCTCCGATTTGTTGGAGTGAAGTGGGGATAGACAAATTACGGGTCCAGAGATAATACAAGAAACTACCGAGAAGATCATTCAAATTCAACAACGGTTGAAAACCGCCCAAAGTCGACAAAACAGCTACGCTGACATTAAAAGAAAAGATATAGAATTTGAAATTGGAGAGATGGTCATGCTTAAAGTTGCACCTTGGAAAGGCGTTGTTCGATTTGGTAAATGAGGGAAATTAAATCCAAGGTATATTGGACCAGTAGCTTACCGACTTGAGTTACCTCAATAACTCGCGGCTGTACATAACACTTTCCACATCTCGAATTTGAAGAAATGTTTTGCTAAAGAAGATCTCACTATTCTGTTAGATGAAATACAAATCAACGAAAAACTTCAATTCATCGAAGAACCCGTCGAAATAATGGATCGTGAGGTTAAAAGACTTAAGCAAAACAAGATACCAATTGTTAAGGTTCGATGGAATGCTCGTAGAGGACCCGAGTTCACCTGGGAATGAGAAGATCAGATGAAGAAGAAATACCCGTATTTATTTCCAGAAGATACGTCAACACCTCCAACTACTTAAAATTTCGGGACGAAATTTATTTAACGGGTAGGTACTGTAGTGACCCGAACTTTTCCATGTTTATATATATATTAAATGAAAATTTTATTTACATGATTAAGTGTTTCCAACATGTTAAGCAATCAAACTTGTTAAGACTTGATTAATTGAAATAGGTTTCATATAGACAATTGACCACCCAAGTTGACCAGTGATTCACGAACGTTAAAACTTGTAAAAACTATATGATGACATATATATGGATATATATATAGTTAACATGATATTATGATAAGTTAACATATCATTAAGTATATTAACAATGAACTACATATGTAAAAACAAGACTACTAACTTAATGATTTTGAAACGAGACATATATGTAACGATTATCGTTGTAACGACATTTAATGTATATATTTCATATTAAGAGATATTCATACATCATAATATCATGATAATATAATAATTTAAAATCTCATTTGATATTATAAACATTGGGTTAACAACATTTAACAAGATCGTTAACCTAAAGGTTTTAAAACAACACATACATGTAACGACTAACGATGACTTAACGACTCTGTTAAAATGTATATACATGTAGTGTTTTAATATGTATTCATACACTTTTGAAAGACTTCAAGACACTTATCAAAATACTTCTACTTAACAAAAATGCTTACAATTACATCCTCGTTCAGTTTCATCAACAATTCTACTCGTATGCACCCGTATTCGTACTCGTACAATACACAGCTTTTAGATGTATGTACTATTGGTATATACACTCCAATGATCAGCTCTTAGTAGCCCATGTGAGTCACCTAACACTTGTGGAAACCATCATTTGGCAACTAGCATGAAATATCTCATAAAATTATAAAAATATGAGTAATCATTCATGACTTATTTACATGAAAACAAAATTACATATCCTTTATATCTAATCCATACACCAACGACCAAAAACACCTACAAACACTTTCATTCTTCAATTTTCTTCATCTAATTGATCTCTCTCAAGTTCTATCTTTAAGTTCTAAGTGTTCTTCATAAATTCTACAAGTTCTAATTTCATAAAATCAAGAATACTTCCAAGTTTGCTAGCTTATTTCCAATCTTGTAGAGTGATCATCCAACCTCAACAAATCTTTCTTATTTACAGTAAGATATCTTTCTAATACAAGGTAATACTCATATTCAAACTTTGATTCAATTTCTATAACTATAACAATCTTATTTCGAGTGGAAATCTTACTTGAACTTGTTTTCGTGTCATGATTCTACTTCAAGCCATCCAAGATCCTTTTAAGCTAGATCCATTTGTCTCTTTTCCAGTAGGTTTATCCACAAAATTTGAGGTAGTAATGATGTTCATAACATCATTCGATTCATACATATAAAGCTATCTTATTCGAAGGTTTAAATTTGAAATCACTAGAACATAGTTTAGTTAATTCTAAACTTGTTCGCAAACAAAAGTTAATCCTTCTAACTTTACTTTTAAAATCAACTAAACACATGTTCTATATCTATATGATATGCTAACTTAATGATTTAAAACCTGGAAACACGAAAAACACCATAAAACTGGACATACGCCGTCGTAGTAACACCGCGGGCTGTTTTGGGTTTGATAATTAAAAACTATGATAAACTTTGATTTAAAAGTTTTTCTTCTGGGAAAATGATTTTTCTTATGAACATGAAACTATATCCAAAAATCATGGTTAAACTCAAAGTGGAAGTATGTTTTTCAAAATGGTCATCAAGACGTCGTTCTTTCGACTGAAATGACTACCTCTTACAAAAATGACTTGTAACTTATATTTCCTACTATAAACCTATACTTTTTCTGTTTGGATTCATAATATAGAGTTCAATATGAAACCATAGCAATTTGATTCACTCAAAACGGATTTAAAATGAAGAAGTTATGGGTAAAACAAGATTGGATATTTTTTGATTTTTGTAGCTACGGGAAATATTAACAATTCTATACAAATTATATCCTAGCTAACTTATATAGTATTATACATGTATTCTAATATATTATGTAATCTTGGGATACCATAGACACGTATGCAAATGTTTTGACATATCATATCGACCCATGTATATATATTATTTGGAACAACCATAGACACTCTATATGCAGTAATGTTGGAGTTAGCTATACAGGGTTGAGGTTGATTTCAAAAATATATATACTTTGAGTTGTGATCTAGCCTGAGACATGTATACACTGGGTCGTGGATTGATTTAAGATAATATATATCGATTTATTTCTGTACATCTAACTGTGGACAACTAGTTGTAGGTTACTAACGAGGACAGCTGACTTAATAAACTTAAAACATCAAAATGTATTAAAAGTGTTGTAAATATATTTTGTACGTACTTTGATATATATGTACATATTTGTTATAGGTTCGTGAATCGACCAGTGGCCAAGTCTTACTTCCCGACGAATTAAAAATCTGTGAAAGTGAGTTATAGTCCCACTTTTAAAATCTAATATTTTGGGATGAGAATACATGCAGTTTTATAAATATTTTACGAAATAGACACAAGTAATTGAAACTACATTATATGGGTGAATGATAGAAGCCGAATATGCCCTTTTGCTTGGTAGCCTAAGAATTAGTAAACCGATTTACTAATTGACGCGAATCCTAAAGATAGATCTATTGGGCCTAACGAACCCCATCCAAAGTACCGGATACTTTAGTACTTCGAATTCATTTTTATCATGTCCGAAGGATTTCCCGGAATGATAGGGGATATTCTTATATGCATCTTATTAATGTCGGTTACCAAGTGTTCACCATATGAATGAATTTTATCTCTATGTATGGGATGTATATTGAAATATGAAATCTTGTGGTCTATTATTATGATTTGATAATATATAGGTTAAACCTATAACTCACCAATATTTTTGTTGACGTTTTAAGCATGTTTATTCTCAGGTGATTATTAAGAGCTTTCGCTGCTGCATACTAAAATAAGGACAAGATTTGGAGTCCATGCTTGTATGATATTATGTAAAAACTGCATTCAAGAAACTTATTTTTGATGTAATATATTCTTATTGTAAACCATTATGTAATGGTCGTGTGTAAACGGTATATTTTAGATTATCATTATTTGATAATCTACGTAATGCTTTTTAAACCTTTATCGATAAAATAAAGGTTATGGTTGTTTTAAAAATGAATGCAGTCTTTGAAAAACGTCTCATATAGAGGTCAAAAACCTCGCGACGAAATCAATTAATATGGAACGTTTATAATCAATATGAACGGGAAATTTCAGATGATACGGAAGGCATGGCTTATTGGGAGAAATATTGCACCGATTCGGTGCAAGTTTCTTGCCTCATGCTTGGGACTATGATACCAGAACTCCAAAAGGATTTCGAGCATCATAGTGCATATGACATGATCACACAGTTGAAGGAGATGTTCCTTCAACAAGCTCGTGTCGAGCGCTTTGAAACTGTCTAAGCGCTTCATGCATGTCGGATGGACGACTCCTAATCCGTTTCATCTTATGTCCTTAAGATGAAAAGCCTAATTGATTGAGCGAACCGTCTAAACTGCAACGTATATAATGAATTAGCCACGGACCTTATCCTTAATTCCTTGTCAAAGAGGTTTGACACATTTGTAATGAATTACAACATGAATGGATGGAATAAAAGCATTGGCGAATTACATGCCATGCTTAAGACGGCAGAGGCAAGCATGGGTAAAAGGGCTTCACCCGTGTTTACGATCAATGAAGGCGGGTCCAAAAACAATAACACTTCTAAGCCGAAGGCAGCTAAGAGGAATGACCCGCCTACCTAGGCAAGGGCAAGGGAAAGGGGAAGGTGGTTACCCCAACTAAAAACAACAAGAAGCAAAAGGTTGCCGGAAAGGCTAACCCCAAGGAAGATCCGTGCTTCGGTTGCGGTGAAATGGGTCACTGAAAACGCAACTGCCCGGTCTACCTCAAGGAGTTGAAGGAAAAGAGGGATGCATGGCAAACCTCAGGTAATATATATATGGTATACATTGAGCTTAGTATTACTTCTTCTAATACATGGGTATTAGACACAGGATGTGGAACTCATATTTGCAATACTTTGCAGGGGTTCAAAAGAAGTGATCAAGATGCGGGAACAACAAGTCTCTTCATGGGAAATGGAGCAAGGGTGCAAGTGAAAGCTCAAGGAGACTTTGTTTTAAAGCTACCAAGTGGTTTGGAGCTTGTTTTAAAAAATGTTTTGTATGCACCCGATTTATCTCGAAACATTATTTCTGTATCCCGTTTTGAAACAATATGGTTTTAATCTTAATTTCATTAATGATGATATCCATGTTTCTTTAGATAATGTGTTCTATTTTAAGGCTTCGCCTTCGAATGGTATTTATGAATTGGTTCATGATGACACATCATACAATAACTCAATGTTCCATGCAAACACCAAGAAACTCAAAAGGGATTTGAGTGATTCCTACTTATGGCATTGTCGCCTTGGTCACATAAACAAGAATCGAATGCATACACTTCAAAGGAATGGCCTTTTGAAATAAAATGAACTAGACTCGTTTGATGTATGTGAATCTCGTTTACAAGGCAAAATGACTAAAGCACCTTTCAAAGGGACCTATGAAAGGGCTAAGGACTTATTGGGATTAATACATTCGGATGTATGTGGACCCTTTAAGCCCATGACTAGGAAAGGTGAAAGATACTTCGTCACTTTCATTGATGACTTTAGTCGTTTCGGATATGTCTACTTGTTAAGACATAAGGACGAAACTTTTGAAGCATTCAAGGAATATCAAAATGAAGTACAAAATCAACTCAACAAGACAATAAAGGTACTTCGTACCGATAGAGGAGGTGAATACCTAAGTGATGCTTTCCAAGATCATCTTAGAAGTTGTGGGATTATCTCGCAACTTACTCCACCCGGGACACCACAACTTAATGGTGTATCCGAAAGGAGGAACCGAACCCTAATGGATATGGTTCGATCTATGATGGCTAGAAGCTCGTTATCTCTATCATTCTGGGGTTATTGTCTATGCTCCGCGGCTCGTATTCTAAATATGGCCCCAACCAAGAAAGTGGAACGAACTCCTCATGAGATGTGGTTTGGAAAACCTCCATCTCTATCATACTTAAAGGTATGGGGATGTGAAGCTTATCCTAAGCGTTACGTCCCTAATAAGTTGAATGCTCGATCCACGAAGTGTATCTTCATAGGATATCCCAAGGATGATTGGGATATAATTTCTATGATCCATCCGAGCAGAATGTATTTTTTGCTTGGAAGGCGGAATTCCTTGAAACTAAGTTCCTAATGGAAGGAAATAGTGAAAGTAAGATAGATCTTGAAGAGGTTCAAGATCAAGTAGATGATACACAATTGGTTAACGCTAGCACTCAACATGAAAATGTTGAGAGTGATCAAATGGATGATCAAAATACACAAGACGTTCATAGATCTGGTAGGATTAGTAATCCTCCTGAGAGATATGGGTTTCTCATGGATGGTTGCTACGTGGTTGATTTGGACGAACCAACAAACTACCAAGATGCCTTATCAAGGATTGATAAGGATAAATGGCAGGAAGCCATGAACGCTGAGATGCAATCCATGCATGACAACCAAGTTTGGGAACTTGTTGAACAACCTACGGGCTCAAGGCTAGTTGATTGTAAATGGCTTTTCAAAATGAAAACCGACATACATGGAAACTTGGATACATATAAAGCTAGACTTGTAGCAAAAGGTTTCACTCAAACTCAAGGGGTTGACTATGATGAAACTTTTTCACCTGTGGCAATGCTAAAGTCTATTAGGATATTACTTGCCATTGCTGCTCATTATGATTATGAAATATGGCAAATGGATGTCAAGACCACTTTCCTAAATGGACATCTTGAGGAAGATGTCTATATGGTTCAGCGTGAAGGTTTTGTTGATCCGAAATATCCTAAAAAGGTATGCAAGTTAAAGAAGTCAATCTACGGATTGAAACAAGCATCTAGAATGTGGAATCATCGTTTTAATGAGGAGGCCAAGAAATTTGGTTTCATTAAAAATGGTGATGAAGCTTGTGTATACAAGAAAGCTAGTGGGAGCACTATCATGTTCCTTGTACTATATGTGGATGATATATTGTTATTTAGAAATGATATTCCGGCAATGGAAGGTGTTAAAACTTGGCTAAGTAAATGCTTCTCCATTAAGGATCTTGGAGAAGCACAATACGTTTTGGGGATTGGGATCTACAGGGATAGATCCAAGAAACTGATAGGTTTGAATCAAAGTGCATACATTGAAAAGATCTTGAAAAGGTTCAAGATGGAGAACTCTAAGAAAGGTTTGGTACCTATTCAAAAGAGAACACTTCTCAGTTCATCTCAGCGCCCCACCACGAAAGATGAACATGAGAGAATGAAGAAAGTCACATATGCGTCTGCCATTGGGTCAATCATGTATGCAATGATATGCACTAGACCGGATGTGTCATGCGCTCTTAGCCTGACAAGTAGATACCAGAATAACCCAGGGAACAGTCATTGGATTGCTATTAAAAGTATATTGAAATACCTTAGGAGGACTAAGGATATGTTTCTGATATATGGGTCTGGTGAGGAGGAACTCGCTGTAAAAGGTTACGTGGATGCGAGTTTCCAAACTGATCGAGATGATTCTCGATCACAATCCGGTTATGTCTTCACGTTAAATGGAGGTGCGGTCTCTTGGAAGAGTTCAAAACAGGATGTTGTTGCTTTATCCACTACAGAGTCGGAGTACATTGCCGCCTCATTGGCAGCTCAGGAAGCTGCATGGATGAAGAAATTCATCAACGACTTAGTAGTAGTCCCTTCCATTCAGGACCCTCTTGAGATCTTTTGTGACAACGAGGGTGCGATTGCTCAAATCAAGGAACCTCGTGCTCACCAAAAGACCCGTCACATTGAGCGGAGATTCAACTACATAAGGGATAAAGTTGAAAAGGGAAAGATATGTATTCGCAAAGTTCACACAGATCTTAATATAGCGGATCCTCTCACGAAGCTCTTACATGGATCAAAACATGCAGAACATGTTTGTTCATTAGGGCTTCGATATTCTAGTGATTGGTCATGGTCTGTTTTAAGTATTGTAACGGAACGAAATTGTTCAAACTCATTAATATAATTATGGTATTAATTTATTTTGAGTTATGTTCCTATTTTGCATATTTTATCCATGAATAAGCTATTATTCTAAATTTCGTAGTCGATCACATTTGTGGGAACAAGTGTGAGTTTTAGACTATTATGAACTTGGATTGGTATACATTCAGGATGAATGTGGGGCAAGGTTGCTGCCAAGGTTCATAGATATTTGTGGGACACAAATATTGGAAGACCCGCTCTCAAGATTCACTGAACGGAACCTTTGTGGTTGATCACATGTAATCTTGAATAAAGGCGAATGTCATTGTATACTCTGACCTGAGATACATATTGGGTTCAGATATTTATCAAATATTGAGCCTTGATTATTTCCTTCGCTATTCTGAAGTATGGTAACCCATAAGGAAGAGCTCAGGTGTAATACAAAGTATATATCTAGGACGTATGTAGTCAAGATGGAATTTGTCCCTCTTATTCGTTGAGAGTCAGATGTCTAGGGCCTGATAAAGTTAAATCTAAAAGAGAGTGATCACTCTATATCTCTTGGATTTAACATGACATCTAGGATGAAAGGATATAATGAAAGATTCACCTATTCATATTCGAGATGGGAACTCGAAAGGGATGATGTTATTGAATGGCACAAAGTCATAACATATTGAGGGTGATGGACGGTCGTTAGGTGGTATCCATCACTTGCATTAATTTCTTATGTTTCTCGTGCAAGTGGGAGATTAAAGGTATTTCGTATGCCCGAGCGACATATTAAATTAATGTGGCTAGTATGTTATGATCCAAGTTGGGTCATACCCAATAACAAACTTACCGACACCTTAAAACGTATTTAGTCTTGACAATTGGGCCGTTAAATAAATACGCGATAATTGGACTTTAGAAAATCGGTTTTCTAAAATATTATCACTTGAGATAAATTGTTTGGATAATTTATATTTAATTATTTATAGGTTTAAATAATTATGTTGTGTTATATTTTATAAGTTAGTTTATAAAATATATAAGTAACAAATGCATGTTTTTTTAACAAGGTTTTATAAAACTACCAAGTTTTATAAAAATTAAAACCACCTCATGGTGGACAGCATTTTGGTCTCCAAGGAGGACAAAACATGCAAGAATCTTGTTGCTTTTGAGTGCACAAGTCCTCATGTGCCTGGGCATAAGAACCATGACTTATGGGAGACTAAAGACTGATGCAAAAACACATTTTTTCCAAGTTAAAACTCTCTCATTCTGCTACTGCACTATTCTGTCCGAATTTTGGCATCACAAAGAGGGTATTCTTGAGTTTATTGGAAGCTCATTTTAGGTGTCAAACAAATCCTAACCAAAGTACTAGGTGTTGGTTATAAGTTTGGGGTATTATCTCTTGAGGTTTCATAGTTTTGAAGCTTCATTCATCATCATTCTTTCAACAAGCTGCTGTCCAGAATTTTGGGTTCAAAGAAGTGGGTTTCTAGCTTGGTTTTAAGGTGATTAAGTATCTAAAACATAATCAAGTTCTAGGGTGGTGTTGGTGCATCAAAAGCTTAGGGTTTTAACACACTTGTCTATCATCTTCTTGTATCAAACAACCCTCAACTAGCTTGAGGAGGTAAATATATCTTCTCTACTTGTTATATTTGTAAGCATTTATCCAAGACTTGATATTATCATGGAATTTAACTTAATTACTTAACATGTTGTCCTAAATCTTACATAATGCTTCCGCTTGTTTTAACTACATTAAATTGGTTTAATGATCAAGTTAACTTTATGAACATGTTGTTTATGAAACTTGTTAAATTCCATCAGATTAATATATATATAACTATCTTATTCGAAGGTTTAAACTTGAAATTACTAGAACATAGTTTAGTTAATTCTAAACTTGTTCGCAAACAAAAGTTAATCCTTCTAAATCAACTTTTAAAATCAACTAAACACATGTTCTATATCTATATGATATACTAACTTAATGATTTAAAACCTGAAAACACGAAAAACACCGTAAAACCGAACATATGCCGTCGTAGTAACACCGCGGGCTGTTTTGGGTTTGATAATTAAAAACTATGATAAACTTTGATTTAAAAGTTGTTCTTCTGGGAAAATGATTTTCCTTATGAACATGAAACTATATCGAAAAATCATGGTTAAACTCAAAGTGGAAGTATGTTTTTCAAAATGGTCATCAAGACGTCGTTCTTTCGACTGAAATGACTACCTCTTACAAAAATGACTTGTAACTTATATTTCTGACTATAAACCTATACTTTTTGTATTTAGATTCATAAAATAGAGTTCAATATGAAACCATAGCAATTTGATTCACTCAAAACGGATTTAAAACGAAGGTTATGGGTAAAACAAGATGGGATATTTTTTTGATTGTTGTAGCTACGGGAAATATTGTAACAATTCTATACAAATCATATCCTAGCTAACTTATATTGTATTATACATGTATTCTAATATATTATGTAATCTTGGGATACCATTGGCACGTATGCAAACATTTTGACATATCATATCGACCCATGTATATATATTATTTGGAACAACCATAGACACTCTATATACAGTAATGTTTGAGTTAGCTATACAGGGTTGAGGTTGATTCCAATAATATATATACTATGAGTTGTGATCTAGTCTGAGATGTGTATACACTGGGTCGTGGATTGATTCAAGATAATATATATCAATTTATTTCTGTACATCTAACTATGGATAACTAGTTGTAGGTTACTAACGAGGACAGCTGACTTAATAAACTTAAAACATCAAAATGTATTAAAAATATTGTAAATATATTTTGAACATACTTTGATATATATATATATATATATATATATATATATATATATATATATATATATATATATATATATATATATATATATATATATATATATATATATATATATATATATATATATATATATATATTTTTATAGGTTCGTGAATCGACCAGTGGCCAAGTCTTACTCCCGACGAAGTAAAAATCTGTGAAAGTGAGTTATAGTCCCACTTTTAAAATCTAATATTTTGGGATGAGAATACATGCAGTTTTATAAATGTTTTACGAAATAGACACAAGTAAATTAAACTACATTATATGGGTGAATGATCGAAGCCGAATATGCCCCTTTTTCTTGGTAGCCTGAGAATTAGTAAACCGATCTACTAATTGACGCGAATCCTAAAGATAGATCTATTGGGCCTAACGAACCCCATCCAAAGTACCGGATGCTTTAGTACTTCGAATTCTTTTTTATCATGTCCGAAGGATTTCCCGGAATGATATGGGATATTCTTATATGCATCTTGTTAATGTCGGTTACCAGGTGTTCACCATATGAATGATTTTTATCTCTATGTATGGGATGTATATTGAAATATGAAATCTTGTGGTCTATTATTATTATTTTATAATATATAGGTTAAACCTATAACTCACCAACATTTTTATTGACGTTTTAAGCATGTTTATTTTCAGGTGATTATTAAGAGCTTCCGCTGTTGCATACTAAAATAAGGACAAGATTTGGAGTCCATGCTTGTATGATATTATGTAAAAACTGCATTCAAGAAACTTATTTTTGATGTAATATAATCGTATTGTAAACCATTATGTAATGGTCGTGTGAAAATGGTATATTTTAGATTATCATTATTTGATAATCTACGTAATGTTTTTTAAACCTTTATAGATAAAATAAATGTTATGGTTGTTTTAAAAATGAATGCAGTCTTTGAAAAACGTCTCATATATAGGTCAAAACCTCGCAACGAAATCGATTAATATGGAACGTTTATAATCAATATGAACGGGACATTTCATATACTATTGCCTATAGTTAGTCGTACTCACTTAGCTTCGTGCTAATTCCCCTCCATCTCCTCCCTGCAGGTTGTAAGCTTTTGTAAATGATGCATTTTGGGGAGAAGACAGGCATGTGAATGTTATGTTTGACAGGATTCAACTCTGATGTGATTTTAATTAGTTAAAATGTGTTCTTTTGTAAACCGAATGCAATTACGTCTTTTCCGTTAAAACATGTATTTTGTATGTTGTCACGTGACACTGTTAAGGTGTATTTGGTAATTAATAAATAAATGCTTCCGCCACGTATTTAAAAAAATAGCGATGTCACACCTATAATCTATTTCATATCAAAAATCATTTCCCTGATTATACAAGATGGATCCAGTATCTAGTTCAAATTCCTTAGATTCCGACAGCTATTCCGATATGGATTTCCACTCGAGCTCTGAAAACAGTGTAACCGGAATGGATCAACAAATTAGCCATCATCAATTCTGGATGAATTGGAGATGGGTTCGTAGTCTACTAAATCATTGGAGACAAGAAGAAGGCGATCCCTTCCACCCATCTTATTGCCATCTTGGCGAAGAGCCTGAAGCACTTACCGGCGAACCTATTCGAAATACCATTTTCTCTCTCATTTCCAGAGTATCTCATCACGATTATATACTATCTCAAATTCTAGATCTTATTCATCCGCTCGTCCGAACCGACAATCATCCCGGTGTAACAGAAGAAGTCAACGAGCTTCGAGCTCGAGTGGTGGCTTTGGAGAATATGATACAAAGGTTACAAGCACCAGCAGCATCACCGGCATCAATAGTACCACAATCAGCAACATCAACAGTACCATTACCACCATTAACAACAACATCCGCATCTCACACCTCAACGTCACAATCTGTACCTCGAGCATCAACGTCATACGCACCGTAGATACCAAGAAGTACCAACAACAATAACCGATGAAGTATTGATTCATAACTTCATTGGAGAAACATTCTGCGGTAATTATGTAATCTCTAAAGTCTTAGAGATTATCTATTCCAGCCTTAACCATAAATTACATGAGTGGACCGAAATGATAGAAGGAAGAGTATAAACCCTAACAAGAATGGTGCGTGGTTTACAAGCTAGACTTGTTATACAAGCACCACCAGTAATACCACCAGCATCACCATCAGTATCACCAACACCGATAAAACCTGTAGCACTACAAGCACCACCAATTCCATAATCATCAACATCATCACAAATCAACAACGCGTATATTGTATCAACGAGTTATGAAGTATTAACTCATTCCCCCTGAAGAAATTATATGTATATTTTATATATATATGAATTTTGAGATCAAAATAAATCTTCTCGTACTAAGCTATTATGTATGAATTGGAAAAGGGTAGATACTACTCGGTTAAATTCATATTAATATGCTATGATGTACATCCGTCGTTAACAACTTAACCATCGTTAACTACAATCTCTGTTTCAATTCGATGAATTCTATTTCATAATAAACCAAGTGTACTATTCAAATACATGTTTGATGTTACACTTTCATTTTTGATGTACTCGAAACTTTCTGGAAAACATCATTCGTGCTTTACGAAATTCACAAGAACTTCACAAACATCAACATCATTCATCGAAGAAATGTCTACTCAGCGAAGATTATGTAATCTCTAATGTTTTAGAGATTATTCATTCCTAGTTCCAGCCAAAAATCAAATGAGTTTAATATTATAGTAACTCATTAAATCTATGTTACATCTGCAGAATATATATATATATATATATATATATATATATATATATATATATATATATATATATATATATATATATATATATATATATATATATATATATATATATATATATATATATATATATATATATATATATATATATATATATATATATATTCATAAAGGTTGTAATAAAAGTTCTCTTGTACAAAATATTACTTGTGAAACTTTAACGGGTAGGTAATACCCGAGAGATATATAAATTCAAAATTAATATGTTACATTCTTCGATTCTGATTCAACAAATCATCAACTATATTCACTACTTTCACAACAATGTACATTCTTTTATAGAAATCAAAACAACCATTCTCATCCAAATTTGATTACATATTCTGATTTTGACAAATCAAAATTTAAGTCAAGATTTAACAGAAGACATCACTTTTAGTTCCCTACAGTTTTCAAAGCTATACTTTGACTTCAAAACTATGATAGAACATCACTTCTATTCATAAAACTCAGAAAAATATCCATGTGATCCAAAATTCTAGAACATCATATGTATATTGACGATTACAATCTACGTTTAAACCCTTCATGAGTCTTGAAAACACCTCAAATAAGAAACAATCGAGAAGATGATTCAACCACATGTTATCTATGAAAAGAAGAACTTATGCATACAGTCATACACTTGGAAAACTCCCGGAACCCAAGTAGAAGTTTAACACGTATCCGTGTGATATGGCCAAAACAGACGGTTTTATTTGTACGGTGTCGTTAGGCCGCGACATGTCAGAATCAGCTACCATGAGGATGAGTAATGATTTTATTATTTATATTTAGCTGGGGTTCCTAGCTATAACTCACCTACTTGTCTTCCTTTTAACGAGTAAGTGGTAAATATAACTCAGGTACGTATTTTTGTATGTTTGCTCAGTAATGTGGGACAAAAGTGCCTATATAGTTAACCCTAGTGACAAGAGGTGATAGATTAAGATTAACTAAATAGAATAGTGATAAAAGTAAAGACAAATAGGTATGAAGAATAGAATCTTGAAGGGGAATTATTGCAAGAGTTTAACTTCCTAGGATAAACACTAAACCTCAATCAACTTGGCTGTGAACCTAATTGATTTGTCACTAAGAGTTTAGGCCTTGAAGATTCTGGCTAAGACAGGTATCCCTACTCCCAATATTAACCTGAAAGGTTTAAACGACCTTATGGATAGAATCCTAGGTACATGAACAAAGTGGTCTACCCAATAAAGGAAAGTCTCAGCTTTTCTTAATCCTAGTTGGTCTAACCAAAGAAATATCCTACCACTTAATCACTATACTATGCATTAACATTAACAGACGTGCAATATTAGGTATTCTAAGGTACTGCTAATTGGGATAGAAGTCTCTCCTTTTGCGATCACTTATTCAACCCCGAATCATCTTACAATATCTCAAGAACATTGCTTCTGATGTGAATCATGCTTTTGAGTAAGCTAGCATTCATTGAACGCTCTATTGCTAACTCTAATCACAACCTAATGGGCAGCTCTTCTATGACGAACAAATGGTTATTCGTACGTTGGTACTATATCCCTATTGTGACGTTAAGCACACATAACTACTTACCTTGTATCCTAGGGTTGATCAGGTCCTAATACTAGGTTATAGCCACGTGAATAAGTGGAAAGGGTGATTCGTAAATTAAACTTCTAAACCGTCAAGGTTTCAGCATAACAACATGATAAGTTTCAGATAAAATATTCAACACATGATAAACAATTGTAACAGATAGATAATCATGCAAAGTGAAAGCAACTCAAGATAATAACTTTATTAAATTAAGGAAAGCGTTCACCGTTTAGAGACGAGATCTGAACCATTACAAGTGCTGACAACCTCTAGCCCGCTCCTATTACAATCTTTGGCGTTCGCCTCCGGGTACTTAACTTCCCGCTTGGAGGTAAGAAGGTCTTGAAAGCTCTAGTGGGAGAAAGTGTATTGTAGTGAGATAGTGAAGAGAGGTGTGTGGAAATTGGATGACAAAAAGCCCTTTAAATAGACTAGGAAATTTCTAAAATACGGCCGGCAGGCCGTATGGTGGCCCGTGTTTGGCAGGCCGTATGGCTGGCAGCCCGTTTCTTGGGGGTGTTTGCTGGGCCGTATGGCAGGCCATACCTCATACTAGCAGGCCATATGGCAGGCCGTATGGTGGCCCGTATCTGGTGCTGGTCAGGATTTGATTTTCTGGATCGTAACTTGATTTCTTGTCTTTCACCGTTTTCGTTCTAGAATCTTCGTTTTAGCTTCGTTTCTCTTGATTCTTTTTGCATCGTCTTTGTAATTACTTTACCTACAAATTTAACCGAAAAAACGATTATTTTTCTGACAAAGCTTTAAACTTTATGCTTTTGGGACTCAATATCGGGGGTAAAAACATGACTTTTTAGCCGATATCAAATATCCCACACTTAGACTTTGCTTGTCCTCAAGCAAACTTCTGAACTTAAAACAGCGAGGACTTTAATTCGTAGTGATCAAGTTGTTCTTGTTCCGCAAGACAGAAGAGCAGAAACTTAGTTTTTATTCTTTTTGCTATCCTCGAATCTTTTCCACAAGCATGAGAGGAGGTTACATAACTGAGGCTATCTCACTCGGGTCACTCATTTCACTAAAGTGTTTAAGGTGTCCTATAGTTCTAAGAAATGAAGTCACTCATCCTTCTTTTTGTCTGCCAGGAGTTTCTTTTCTCGTATCTTTTCTGGTTCTGCTCCCTTTCTCAGAACCTTTATTCATAGAGGCTTTGCTCTAGTTTTTTTTTTATTTATATTTTTTTTTAACCATCTTTTGCTTTTCTCTTCGAGGTCTCCTTTTGGCGATCTTCTTTGATAATTAGCTTGGATACTCGCATTTTTCTCGTGCGATCTTGTAGAGGGTTTTTCCGAAAAAGAATGATTTAGTCGGGATTTATTTATGAATGAATAAGAAAAAGTGAATAGATTTGTGGAGTGAAAATGGCAACGAGTGTGTGTAGCGGAGGTTATTTTTATGAATAGCTGAGGTTTTAAGTTAGTCTTCCCCGTAAAAATGTGTGATTCCGAAATGTAGATTAAGAGCAAGTTCTGATTCCGAGATGTTAACACCGGCGCACTCAACGGAAATATAGTGAAGAACTAAAAATGAATGCTTATAAAGCCTTATTTGGGGGTGCCTCATATGGATGAACACGTCATTCATCGATTTCATTGCGAGGTATTTGACCTCTATATGATACGTTTTGTAAACATTGCATTCTTTTGAAAAGGCACACCATAAATGAATATTTAAATCAAAGGTTTTCGACATCTGATGATTTCTACATACAGACAATCACCGTAAATAATAGTTTACAATAGTACTTCCGTTGACAATGCAGTCAAAATAAGATACAAGGTGATGATTTGGTGAATGCAACGTTTCCTTGAAAAAATATGCCATGTAAGAATCCATGCACATAGCTTGTCTAACATATAAGCAAACAGCGGAAGACTTCTAGGGAACCTGAGAATAAACATGCTAACAAGTGTCAACACAAAGGTTGGTGAGTTCATAGTTTTAATGTTTTGCATAATCTGTACATAAAGGTGGATCACAAGATTTCAGTTGTTTCATCCAGAAACGTTTATCAAAATATTCTACAAGATTGAGCACCCTGGTAACTAAACTTTAACGTTATAATAAGTACCCCTGTTTTAACATACATGCAACCAACATGTACTAAACTCAAATAGCATACGTCTGTTTTATAGTTCAGGCTAGGGTTTCTATACCTGGAACAGACGGGGATGTCAAGCCCTATGGATCCATATACTACTACTCTTGCCCACCAGTTCTTATAACTGGCAGTTACTAGTTACCAAAGCTAAGGGATTTTCAGTTCAAACTCGGTGTAGAATTTAGTATGTACTTGTATCCATTGCGTTTAAAATAAAGCGCATGTATTCTCAGCCCAAAAATATAGATTGCAAAAGTAATTAAAAAGGGAGCAAATGAAACTCACCTTAGCAGCACATAAAGTTGTTCATCGTAATGTGACCGAAACTCGGATTACCAAATAATCGTAGATCTCAACCTAGAGAACATATGTTGGTCAATAAATGTCTATCAAGCTAGGTCAGGTCATAGTGTATCACAATCCTAATGTTCGAGATCGGCATACAAAAGTTATCCAAAGTCGTTTCAAAAATTCAATTTTGACAGTTGTTTAACAAAACGAGACGTACCTTATATAAGGATTCATTTACTCGGTTGGTAATATTCAAAAAATCCAATTTATCAATCTCGTAAACAAGTTGTTTAAATCTTAATTGCAGATTCAAAAGCAATTTCAATTAACGTCAATCATAATTCAGTTGATCATATATTTTAATCCGTTCATCGAAACTATTCGATATCTAAATGAAAAGTCATTGATTTTTCGCCAGCTTTCCAAAAACATGTATATCATATACCTTTTACCAGTAATATATGTATTTAATTTGAGATTCATTATAAACTGTTTAACGATGAAATTTAGCATACAAGCATGCACAAATATAAATACTCGAGCACTAGACATGGATACACAATTAATATATAAAAGATAAGATATGAATACTCACGTATCAATATTGTGATTCAATATTGCAGGAAAGTACGTAGACGTAACAGAAATGATAAACACTAGGTTTGATTTGCAAACAATACCCATGAATATTACCCATAACTTCCATAGTTGTAACCCATAATTTCCTTAGCTCTATCCCGTTTGAAAACCCATTTTGAAAGTGACACGCTCATGACCTCGTTGTAGTATTTTATGTATAAATAATAATAATACTAATACTACTAATAATGATAAGATTAATGATAATAATAATATTAATCTTAATAATAATAATAATAATAATAATAATAATAATAATAATAATAATAATAATAATAATAATAATAATAATAATAATAATAATAATAATAATAATAATATATAATTTAAATATATACGGAGTAAAATGATTGAGGAAACAAAGAACCAGATCGAGCTTTTATAGTACTTTGGCCTGAAACAGTACCCCATGCGATCGCATGGGGTTAACCCTTTGTGGCCATGCGATCGCATGGCTAGGGATTCCAGCTCACAATGTTTTGTCCTAATGCTTGTCGACATAATTAAATAATATATATATAATATATAATTTAAATTAATTAATTATATATTATATTTTATTCCTGTGCATAGTTGATTTGTAATTTTTGTTCCGATAAGTCGTACGTCATCACGCGACTTATATCCCGGTTTCGGTTTTTCGAATGTCCTTTCGTACACTTAGAAAACTTGCATTTTACGTTTCGTGACTCGTACTCTTGTCAATATATAGTCTTAAATTATCCATAAACTATACCACTCAAAGTATATCTTAAACTTTCGAGTATTTTGGTCATTTACTTCTATAAATCATCGTCTCGATATATACATATACATATATACATTTTCATTTTAAAATTGTGTTTTACTGTAGCAAATAGTGATTTTCGAAAACACTGTAGCTTTTCGGGTACTGTAGCAATTCGAAAATACTGTAGCAAATTAGTGTTTTACTGGTTCATCTTAAACGTTTTAGTTAACTTATCTAAATATCAATCGAATCAATAATCGAATGTTACTATCGTTTACTAAATAACTTGAAATCATATATATATATATATATATATATATATATATATATATATATATATATATATATATATATATATATATATATATATATATATATGCACATTAAGTTATATATATCTATTGTTCGTGAATCTAGTCAAAGAATAATTGATTACATGAATATAGTTCCAAAACTTTGAGACTCAACATTACAGACTTTGCTTATCGTGTCGAAAACATTAAATCATTTTAAAGATAAAGTTTAAATTTGGTCAGAAATTTCCGGGTCATCACACCTCACAACAATTATAGCAGGTTGAATTGCGCCTTTCATTATGCAATGCTCTATTGGAAAGTTGATTTTGATTTTAGCAAAAAGTTTTCAACCTTGTTTTACCCTTTTTGTCTGTTTTGTAGCAAATTTTTTTTTGATCTTTTATAGAATTTTATCATCCTTAGTGTTTTATAATTCGGAAAGTTTTAAATTTTGAAAAAAAAACTTGAGGATTTTACAAGAATCGTTATGTGCAACATTTGCTATCCCACACTTTAAAATAACATTGTCCTCAATGTTAAGGATACGAAGTATCCGATACTTTAGATTTTAAAAAGAGGCGTTGTGTTATTAAAAGTTTATGTTGGTGGGGTTGCCAATCCCACACTTAGTTTTTAAAGTGGTATAGTATTTTGCGTATATTCTATTGAAAAGGTGATGAAGAAGTAGTACTCCCCTATGGTTTCTGGACGTGCAGTTGGATGGCGCTCTAATTATGGAATCTTCAATTCTTGTGCTGGCGTTATCCTCGTTCAAAGCATCCTTGCTCCAAGTTGCGTTTCCATCTCGTATGGTCTTGATCGTCGTTCGGCTTATGACGTTTTATTCATGCAATATTTATTATTCTAAAAGAAACCATACATACTAAAACATAAAGATAGTTATGCCCGGAACCGGGCATACAGAGATAAAATATAAGATAATGTGTCATCAGTAGTAATAATACGAAGGTTCCAAAATAAACATGGTCGCAGCTGAGGTGGTGGGTAAGGAGGAGAATAGATTACGCTGGTGCGGGGCCTGGCTGGGTTCCTCAATCTGGACTGACCCTCGCTGGTCTTTTCCTCGTCCGTGGCAATCTGGTTTGCCAACTCCTCTGTGTTCATGCCCGAGGATATTCTAAACTCTATTTCGTCCGATCGCGCAATTAACACAGTAAGTGATGATGTGCTCGTATAAACCATCAGCCCTGTCTGCCACCCATACCTTCCTTCAAATCTCTACCCCTACCTCACTGCTGGTTAACGTCCATACTATCAATACCCTGTGCAATCCCTGCAGTTGTACGTTGCTGCAACGCCTGATCCCATCTCGACTCCTGACCATTAGTAGATGTGTTAATGTGGTCAGTGTTGAATAATTCTTCAACAAAACTCCCGGCCCCTGTGTTCTGTGGGGATGACGATGGAGGTGTAGATGTGATAATGGTACGCTGTGTGTAGTGATGTGTAGGTGGAGGTGGAGCACCTGAAAACTGGTGGCTCGGGCCTGCTCCCCTGAGATCACGGTGGGATTCTAGGATTGGGTACTCATGAGGGTAAGGTGGAACGTGGAGTTGTCTGCCTGCGTAGGCGCAAAATGATCCAGATTCTGAAGAATCGCATGTTGGGCAAACCAACTCTCGTGCCAGGGTAAATCTCCCATATGGTACTGATATGGTGGATACCGTGGCCGATCACCCTCTCCTACTGACGAATGTCGGCGGGTGTCTGTGGGCCATCCATGTGCTGTGGGATCATCCTCATCCCTTTGTTCCTGAGAACCTCGCCGTCTACTACCGTCTGTGTCCTCGTATCAGGTCTGAATCCCTGTACTCTCACCCCTGGCACTGTCCGATCTTTAGAACCAGGTATCTCTGGGTTCGCCTGAATGATTAACTGCTCACCCATAACGCGAATCTAATTCCAGTAGCTTAACAGTTTATACCCTATTTCCTTTGACACGGCCCCAGTCCTATAATTAAACCGTTCAACACTTCCCAAAACACGCATGCTTCGAAGCAACTTAGTAACAACGCCCCCTAAAACCGGCACGACTGTTCTCGCCGAATTCTTCTCATTAGTGAAAGCCTGAGCCAGGAGATGTGCTACCTGCATATTTTGGTTATGCATCATGGCGTGCATCAGGCGCATGTCGCCAATCGTAACAGCACCGCCATGTTTGGCTTTAGGGTGGAGGGTTTTGGTGATTAGGCGGTGGAGGATTCGGTGTATGGGTTGGAGAATTTGGATGCCTTTTTACTCGATTGCCATGGCCCATTATCAGTGGTGTGCTCTTGCCAGAAAGCTTGGTGATCGATGTGATTCAAGGTGGTATATCCTCTCTTGAATATCGGCCGGGTGAGCTGCGATGATTTATACAACTCCAAGTGTTTCGCAAATCGTGCGAGAGTCAGGTGATATGTGTGGTTTTGGTGTCGGAAATAGATACACTCCTGTTCACTATAATCTTCCTGATCTACATCCGAATCGAAACTCCAGGTAGCCATAAATTCTGCATATGGCTCATTGTAGGTCATTTCATTTAACTCAAACAACTGTTTCCATGCCCGGTGTGTTCTACCCTCAGCTTGAAAGGTCAAGATTTGTCTGAGCTCATCAGCCCATCCACATTGTTCCAAGATCGTCCAATTGATATATTTGTTACCCGCTTTAGCCCGATTAATCCAAACTCTCATAACCGGCTCATTATCAGCCGGATTGTCTTGCCCGCGAAGATAGTGGGGCAAATCATACTCGTTTGGTAGACGATTAGCCATCTGAAAAAATCATGTAACATAGGTTATGCTCCAAAAATTTAGACTTAGAATCCAAAAATGCCTATATTTTTCGAAAAAAATTCGAAATGAGAGCTTTAAAAATGGTATTTTCCAAAATCCTGTTATAGTCAAATGTAGCCAAAATTACCAAAAACAACATTTAAACGAACTATAAACTTACTTTTGAGCAAAATTCAAAGTGTACCCGTGATTACAATAAATATTGCTAAAAATAATAATTATAGCAATTTAGTCGTAATAAGCAATTTTGAACCAAATATGATGATTTTTAAGCATACAATGATCCTAATGACCATTTTTAATTACTTTAAATATTTTAATTCATCAAAATTGAGCAATAACATCTTAAAGTCAAAGATTTAAGCCGTTTGACCGAAAAATAATCAATTTGTTCAAAACGTACATAATAAGAATAATCAAGGAATAAGCTACATTTTTGCGAGCAAATCAACGACATCCTCATTTGAACTAGTTATAAGGCAATCCTAAGTTTTAAAAATGTTTTAACTATAGAAAAAACCGTAGTCCTAATTACGTGTAGTTTGACCAAAATATCAAATTTGAGCAAACAAGCCTACTTTGTTCCAAAATCAGTTTCTAAACATTCCTAATGAATCACTAAACCTAACTAAGCTAGCAAAACATCAAATTTCCAAAGATTTCACCAAATTCTACCCTAAAACCTCAACTAGCGAATCGAGAGCCAAAAACTATCCAAAATGCCTCAATCAAGCCTAAAAACTAACACAAAGTAATCACATTATCTATCTAAACATAAAGGAATCCAAAGTTGAGTCAATAACAAGGTTTTTCTAAAAAGTCAAAAATTTGACTCTAATAGAGAATTCGAATTTTCTTCAAGAAAGAGTACCTTTTATGCAAAATTGACGATGGAATCGAGTTTAGAAGGTGAAAGAGGTCAAGATTCGAGCTTTGATTCGTCGATTTTGGTTGAGTTTTGAGTTTGGTGTGTGTGCTTGGGTGCGTCGGCTGAAGGAAGAACAGAGGGGAGAAGGGCACGAAAAAGAAAAGAGAAAAGGAAGAAGAAAGGAAAGAAAAAGGAAAAAGAAAGCGGACCGTGTGGCTCGCGGGCTTATTTCCCCGACCCGACTTGCACAATTTTTTTAACTTTTTAAGATTTTAAATTTTAAAGGGTTTTAAGAAAAGATAAATAAAATTTTACCTCGGATTTTAATCCGGTTATTTTTATATAACTAACTAAAATAAGAAGAGAAAAGACAACTAAACGGATCAAAATATTTTATTTTTATTAAAAACACAAATTACACAGGTTCTACAACTAAATTCCTGAAATGACTCGGAAAGAAAGGCAAGTTTAAAGCTTCCTTGACCATCCAGAGTAAACCAGCGGAGTGTACTGAAAATATTTCGAAATCACTTAACATCTTGCACTCGCGCTTCTGTAAATCTCCGATATCGTCCATAAGTTTAACCAAAGCCTTTTTTACCTTTTTAATGTTTGAAATTCCATCCCTTGGCCTAGTATCTCTATAATTAAGTTCGAAAAGAAGTTTTGCCACTGTATCTTGAAATAAAAGATCTTCTGCGCAGTCAGGATCACCGATAGTAAATTTAAAATTTGAAGATATTTCCTGAATGATCTTCCTTTGCGGAGTTGTAAATGACAATATTGACATAGTGAGGATCTGCACGAGTTCCAAATATACTTCCTTTCTTTTTGAGAAGAAATTCTGATGTATTCCTTCCTCGGTAGAATCCGGAAAAGCTTCAATTAATTTTTTGATGAGAAATGAGGCTGGATCAAAGTAGAAGAAATCTCGGTTTCCATAGGTTGAAATAGGGTTAGGTTTCTTGCTTTCAATCCAAAATTCTAATTCAGAGATCATTGCCGAGACATACCGGTTTATATGAATTGGAGGAATTTCCTTATTGGTGAAGTGAGGGAGAAAACTGACGAATGACTCTAAATCAAATTTGAAATTAATTTCTGCATCCTGATACTTGATAAAACGGTCATCCCCACATTCTTTTAACAGTTTGTGAAGAGAACGAGTCTGGGAATGCAGCTCTTTTAACAGATTGATTTGAAATGTTGAAAATAGGAAGTCTGAGGAATAGAGGTGCCTAATGAATTCTCTATAGACGTCTAACCTTCTGCTAGGATTTAACAGATTTCCAATAAACGGAGCTTTTGTTTTATCAGGGTTTCGTATCTCTTTGGGATTAAATTCGAACAAGTCTGGATAATTAAAAATAGTTGGATATTCTTCCCCTATCTCATCTTCTATAATCAGGAGTTCGTTAAGACTGAGCCTCCCTTTTAGATCGTGAAGAGGGTCGAATCCTGGTTCATTTGAGTAAAACTTATCCAAAAGCAATGAAATCTCTAAGTCAGATGAAATTATCTGGCTTCTTGGACTACAAGGATCAAGAACTAAGTCTTGATGAGATTCATCAGGGTTTAGATTCGTTTTAGGTTTATAAAAAAAAACTTCACCAGTTTCTGAAGTTGTGGGAGAGCAACTGCCATTCGCACTTTCTTCGTAGTTGGTTAAGTTTGAACTGGTAACTATAGAAATTAAAACCACAATTAATATTTTGTTTTTATAATTTGAAAAGGGTTTTCTATAATGGCGACTTTAAATCCTATACCGACAAACTCTCTGCTTGTTAGCATGTGTGTTTCTTGTCAATTTATCTTTGAAACAAGTGGCCAGGTAGACAACGGAGAGGCAGGATCCTTTTGGTTCCAATATAATTGGAGACTGTTCGGAAAATCCAATAACCAAGTCCGTGTATAATTGTCTTTCATAGACACCACTTAAGAATCTCAGATATCTTGATAGAATCAACGATTACCTTAACACACAGAAAATAAGTCCCGGGCAGCGGCGCCAAAAACTTACTCCTCCCATGATATGGCCAAAATGGACGGTTTTATTTGTGCGGTGTCGTTAGGCCGCGACATGTCAGAATCAGCTACCACGAGGATGAGTAATGGTTTTATTATTTATATTTAGCTGGGGTTCCAAGCTATAACTCACCTACTTGTCTTCCTTTTAACGAGTAAGTGGTAAATATAACTCTGGTACTTATTTTTGTATGTTTGCTCAGTAATGTGGGACAAAAGTGCCTATATAGTTAACCCTAGTGACAAGAGGTGATAGATTAAGATTAACTAAATAGAATAGTGATAAAAGTAAAGACAGAGAGGTATGAAGAATAGAATCCTGAAAGGGAATTATTGCAAGAGTTTAATTTCCTAGGTTAAACACTAAACCTCAATCAACTGGGCTGTGAACCTAATTGATTTGTCACTAAGAGTTTAGGCCTTGAAGAGTCTGGCTAAGACAGGTATCCCTACTGCCAACGTTAACTTGAAAGGTTTAAATGACCTTATGGATAGAATCCTAGGTACATGAACAAAGTGGTCTACCCAATAAAGGAAAGTCTCAGGTTTTCTTAATCCTAGTTGGTCTAACCAAAGCAATATCCTACCACTTAATCACTATACTATGCATTAACATTAACAGATATGTAATCTTAGGTATTCTAAGGTACTGCTAATTAGGATAGAAGTCTCTCCTTTTGCGATCACTTATTCAACCCCGGATCATCTTACAATATCTCAAGAACATTGCTTCTGACGCGAATCATGCTTTTGAGTATGCTAGCATTCATTGAACTCTCTATTGCTAACTCTAATCACAACCTAAATGGGCAGCTCTTCTATGACGAACAAATGGTTATTCGTATGTAGGTACTATATCCCTATTGTGACGTTAAGCACACATAACTACTTACCTTGTATCCTAGGGTTGATCCGGTCCTAATACTATGTTATAGCCACATCAATAAGCGGAAAGGGTGATCCGTAAATTAAACTTCTAAACCGTTAAGGTTTCAGCATAACAACATGATAAGTTTCAGATAAAATATTCAACACATGATATAAACAATTATAACAGATAGATAATCATGCAAAGTGAAAGCAACTCAAGATAATAACTTTATTAAATTAAGGAAAGTGTTCACCATTTACAGACAAAATCTGAACCATTACAAGTGCTGACAACCTCTAGCCCGCTCCTATTACAATCTTCGGCGTTCGCCTTCAGGTACTTAATTTCCCGCTCGGAGGTGAGAAGGCCTTGAAAGCTCTAGTGGGAGAAAGTGTATTGTAGTGAGAGAGTGAAGAGAGGTGTGTGGAAATTGGATGACAAAAAGCCCTTTAAATAGACTGGTAAATTTCCAAAATACGGCCGGCAGGCCGTATGATGGCCAGTATTTGGCAGGCCGTATGGCTGGCAGCCCGTTTCTTGGGGGCGTTTGCTGGGCCGTATGGTAGGTTGTACCTCATACTGGCAGGCCATATGGCAGGCGGTATGGTGGCCCGTATCTGGTGCTGGTTAGGCTTTGATTTACTGGATCGTAACTTGATTTCTTGTCTTTCACCGTTTTCGCTCTAGAATCTTCGTTTTAGCTTCGTTTCTCTTGATTCTTTTTGCATCGTCTTTGTAATTACTTTACCTACAAATTTAACCGAAAAATGATTATTTTGCCGATAAAGATTTGAACTTTATGCTTTTGGGACTTAATATCGGGGGTAAAAACATGACTGTTTAGCCGATATCACCGTGTCAGATCCTTTGGCATTTATTACCAAAAATAACTTTTCAATCCGTTTTCAAAGCAGACATTTTTGTCACAGCTCCATCAAATCAACTTCAATTTTTGATTCGAATAAGCCTTATTATAATGATTGCCCCTTCATCATTGTTACCGGGGAACCTTTTATATCTCGCCACATTAGCAGTAAACTTACCAACAACTTCATTGATATTTGACCTTCTGAAAAATCATTAAACTCATTGAGACTGTATCATGTACTCATCCACATCTTGTAACAATAATTGCCATGCCAACTACCAGGAATTAGCAATCAGTATTTCGAATCTCGCAACGTTTCTACATCAACAATTATATGCATACATATAACAATTATCTCTTAGAATTATGATCTTCCATTCTGAAATTCTTAAAAGCACCCAGCCTACGAATCAGTTCTCGAAATTTTGAAAAATGTTGATGAAGCAGCAAAAACTGTAAATGACCTTAACAGCCAAAAGTTTGATGATAAAGAATAGTGCGTTGGCAAAGCTCAAAAAAAGAGAAGGTTTGGAACTGGAAAACGGATTGAGCAAACCATGAAGGAGGCGGTGGACAAATCACAAAGACTAAACCTGCCTTCAAAGAATCCAAATGATTCAGTGTCTGCTGACGTCATTAACGAATACCTTGCTCCTGACTCTAAACCTTTGCGGACAAATCTTCTTCATCACCTTTCGATCTTAGAAATTCTAAGATATCATCGTATCTTTCATTATAAATATCCTCAATATTTCTGAAGATATTTTCATAACTATTATTATCTGAAATTATTCATTTCTGTACGCTATCTGTGTTATATCATAAAAGAAACTGTTTTAGTTTCTAAATTATGAAAAATTCGAAATTAAAATATGAATGTTTTTGAAGTAGTGTTGGGGACTGAAGCATGAGTTAGTATAATATAATGACACTTGATCAACGTGATTATATTACAGTAAGTCATGCTGAGTTTCTAATGGAACATGATGATTCACAGACCATACCATCATCATGTGCCATGTTACATAACTCTTTCATTCTATTTAACCTCTAGAATTATCAAGAAAATATTTTTCTTGATGATTCGGTCTTTTCCGTAATTTTCTGGTAATTTAACAAGTCAGATCGTGCTATTACCATTTCTTTCTTAGAACATTAGTATTGTTCTTCCGAAGCTTCATACCTACAAATTTTGGACCATTACTCGCTTGACTTGAAGTCGGAAAGAGGGGAAAAAGCATGGAACTCTTAAATATAAAAGAAAATATAAAGCCCGGCAACAATACATAAATTACAAACCGTGCATATCAATCCGTATTGCAACGTAAAGGTACGGGAGAATTAAAAACACTATAACCCCAAGGTAATAGTAAAAGTAAATAAATTCCTCCGGAGGTAGATGAAAAAGAAGAATGACAGATATGAAAGTTAGGAGTATATCAAGAATCGAAATTGGATGGAGCACCTTGTTGATGAATACATTAAAATATGAATTGAGGGAGAAAGAATAGAAGGTATGAGCTGTAGAAATAAGGAAATGAAGGGAGCAGATTTATAGTGAAATGTCCGACAGAGAAATCAAAACAGATTATCGCATTTAACCAAAGAAGATCCTAAATTCCTTAATTATCGAAAAACCAAATCTTATTACGAAGATTTTCTCTAAATCCCTTGAACTCCGAATATCAACCCTGTCTACGTCAAAAGATATGACGAAACTTTATTTTTCTCATTTCACTCTTTTGCGATAGCTTCGCTCGTACTCTTCACATAATCGAGTTTTTTTATCCATATTACTCAATGATGATAAAACTCTAATTTCCAACTCATATGAGTCATAAAAATATATTTATTGTCAGCCATGACCATCCCAATCAAATTTTGGGACGAAATTTCTTTAACGGGTAGGTACTGTGACGACCCGAAAATTTCCAACCAAATTTAAACTTTATCTTTAAATGATTTAATATTTACGACACGATAAGCAAAGTCTGTAAAGTTGAATCTCAAAATTTTTGAACTACTTTCATATATTCAATCACCCTTCGATTGTTCTCGATGATTCACGAACAATTATATGTAAATAGATACATATACATAAATATATATATATATATATATATATATATATATATATATATGATAATTTGAAAACGTTAACAAAGTATTAAATGTATGATACCGTACATTAAACTTATTAGTTTGAATATCTAATTGATATATTTAACTACGGAGTTAAAAGATAATGCCAAACGATTAAATTAAAAGATATTTTTATACATTTATCAATTCCGTAAAAATTATGAATGCATGTATATATATATATATATATATATATATATATATATATATATATATATATATATATATATTCAACTTATAAATATAAGAATTAATTATCTTATTTATCATTTTAACAAAGTATTATAAATATACATTTTGAAACTATTAACTTAAGAATTTTCTTTTAATATTTGTGTACTATTTAAACAACGTAATTAAGTTATATATTTATATATTATGTATCATGATTATAAATACATATTTAAAAGTATTGAGTACACTTTATAATATACATATACATATGAAAGATAGCTATACTCGTATTCCCATTCATTTTCTCAAGAATTCTAGCCATACTTATACAATATTTATACACGTATTATACGCAACTTCTTGAAGTATTTACTATTCGTATATACTAATAGTAATTTGAATGATTGATGTATTATGTCATGCATGACATCATCAATCTTATTATGTCATGCATGACATCATCAATTTAACTTATTCTAGATATTAGTCAAAAAAGGACAACATAAAGTATTTACTATTCGTATATATCAATAGTAATTTGCATGATTGATGTATTATGTCATGCATAACATCATTAATCTTATTATGTCATGTTTGACATCATCATTTTAACTTATACTAGATTTTAGTCAAAAAAAGACAACATAAGTTGTATATATATACCTTAAAAACGTTTTTATGAATATGCCCATTTTTTCATTCCATTTTCTCATCCATACTCTCCAAATTATCTCTCAAAATACTCCCATCTTCATACTAGATCATCTCCAAGCATTTTCTTCAACTTTTAACCTCAAAAACAATCTATAATCATCATATAAGAAGCGATCAAGAACACTTACTTTGATTCAAGTTTTGCTTCCAAGTTTGGTTATCTTTAAGGACCCTTTCAAGGAGTCTTTCAAGCTCTAGAAATCCTCTTCATATTCAGCTACTTCCTTTTCTTAATACCAGGTATTAGCCTTACCAAAACTCCTGTTCAATTCATATAATTATAGTTATCAATATAAAAGATCATAGTTAATAACAACTAGAACATAGTTTGGATGATTCTACACTTGTTTGCAAACTAATCTAATCTAACCCTAACAACACTTATTTACATGTATTATTATGTTATATTAAGTTATTATAAGAAATTATAACTTGTACATATGAAGAACACCTTAAAAACTTAACATACATCAACTAGTCTCTATTCGGTAAAAGCAGACTGTTTTGGGTTGGGAATTAAAAACCTATATTAGACTTTGAGTTCGAAGCTAAGACTTTGGAAATATATTAATATATGTAAATAAGACTTTCAATAAATTTTTCATGATTTTAGACAAATTGGAAGTATTTTATCAAAAATCATATATTGGGTGGATGTCGGGATTCTTCCAAATCTGTCCACCGGTACAAAAAGAGGGTAAAACTATAAAAACTAATATATGGGGTGAAGTTTTCGAATTGGTTTTGATAAATTAACTTCTTAAGAAATCCATAGCAATTTGATTCACTTTAAACGGAGTTGTAATGAATTTTTGGCGAGCAAAACAAAATCTGCTAAAATTAACGTTGTATGGACGAAATTTATCTTATAAAAACTATATTAACCATATCCTTGCTAACTTTTCCTATATCCTATATATATTTGGACATGTTATCATTAGTATAACAAAATATTATAATCTTGGTTAATTCTGAGATTGTATATATATGATAATCTTGATACGTTCCATGACAATACGTGCACAATACGTTTTGATAAATCCTAAGTCAAGACGTCTATGGATTGATGCAAGACAATACGTACACAATACGCCGTGGGCTAATTCTAAGATTATATATATATACCGATTACTGGACTGTTCGACTTTTCGGACTATTTTGGACTACTAACAATGGACTACTAACATAAAATGTTAAAAATTATTATATAAGTATTATATGAACTTGCTATATTAATTTTGTTCATATGTATTATTTTCTGAATCATTATTATTATTATAGGTTTGTGAATCCAAGGACGTCGGCTATATTATAATAAGTTGAAAACTTTTTAAAACTATACTTTTACGACAGTGAGTATATAGTCCCATTTTTAAACTCTACAAATATTTTGGGATGATAATACATGCATCTTTTGTTTTTCGAAATAGAAAAAAGTACTTAAATATATATTCTGTGTTAAGTTGTACCTTTATATATATCCCTAATAGTCTGGTAACTATTTGTTACATGTGGTTAACATGTAAGCACGAATCCTATTGATAGATATATTGGGTTTGACAACCCCACTCGGGCTAGTTAGCACTAGTTCATAACGGGTGTTTAGTACTTTGTTTTACTACACTTGGTACGGTGTAGAGATTACTTTGAAAAGGGAATATGCACGGAAAACATCCGTTTAGTATAGTTACTGGGCGCTCAACAACATATAGAATATCTTTGCTGAAACGTTTATAACATGAAATCTTGTGGTCTATTATTATATCTTATGTTGGATTTAAAACCTATATCTCACCAACCTTTGTGTTGACTGTTTAAGCATGTTTATTCTCAGGTCCTTAAGAAAGTCTTCCGCTGTTGCATTATCTGAGCAAGTTGTGCATGGAGTCTCATGCTTTTGTTTAAATGAAGTGTTGCATTCAATAAAACCTTTGTCATGTATTATATTTAACTGTTATGTCACGTGTGTAGTATTTGGAAACTAATGTAATACGGGGATTATTCCTTAAATAATCGCTCATTTGTTTAAAACACGCATTATGTATAATAATGGTGTACTTTTTATGAAACGAATGCAATATTTTCTAAAACGTATCATATAGAGGTCAAATACCTCGCTATGGGACCAATGAATAACGTACCTCATTTATAGTATTATGGACGGGTCGTTTCACTAGGGGTTAAAATGGTGAGCAAGAAAGAAAATCTGCGCGAAATTCAGGTTATAAATGTAGTGGAGGTTTAAGGAAAAATGTCAGTGTTCCAAGTGTATAAGCAATTTGTGAATTGGCAATGCCCCTCTATTACTTTCTCTCCAATAAGTTTGAGTGCAGATCATGATAAGCCAGTGGTGGTTTCATGCCGTATTGCGAATACTAGCATTGTAATTCTGAAAGTACATGTTGATACTGGCAGCAGTGTGGACGTAATGTATGAGCAATGTTTCAACAAATTGCCTGCACATATCAAAACTTTGCTAAATCCTACTACGGTTTCGTTAGCTGGTTTTTCTGGAGAATCAACTTGGCCTATTGGTCAGTTGGAGTTGCAAGTTGAATTAGTAGATGATCGCAATGAATCGCTAAAGTGCCAAGCATTGTTAAGCCTTTATGTAATGCGAAATCAGTCAAGGTTTAACATGATTCTTGGGCGCACTGCTTTACGCATGTTTGGCGCAATCCCATCCACATTGCATGGAATGGTGAAGTTTTCTACTTACAAAGGTGTTGGTACGCTGACTTCAGCGGTAATTGAACCATTTTGCGCAATGATTACTGCACGCGAAAGTGTTGGTATTGAAGGGCATGCGGTGCTCACTGAATAGCATGAATGTTTGTAATAATAATAAAAAAAAACACTGACTGAGTGTTTATCATGGCTAATCATGATCTGTATGTTGTTTTTTGAGCTGTTATTACTTGAAAACTATGAATAAGAAAGAATAAATTTGTGTTTTAGCAATTGTTTCAATACAAAGCAGAAAACACTACGTGTGGCCACGCGTAGTGATCATTTTGCAGAATACAAACGCTTAAATTTTTAAACACTGAATTAATTCTTATGCAAATGCAGTTAAGTGTTCGCAGAAATTCTAAAACACATTTTGCAACAATAACGCGAATGTATCTTGTGAAATTTTAACTTTGAAACCAAGTGATGAAATTGCCCGCTTGTGTTAAATATAAATGTTGTGAAAGGATAAAATTTCCTAAGTATTTGATCTTGCCATACTTAGATACTTCGTAGTGCTAAATAAATTACCTAAGGATCGTTTTGGCGGACTTAGAATATTCATATTGTATAAGTTTATACAAATATAGATTGTTTCGCGAGAGTACATACTTATTATGTGCACAATAATAAAAGTTGGAAATTGCAAAGGACAAGTCTAGATTATGAATATATATTAAATAAAGCGCTATATAAATAAATTAAGTTGCAACTGCGAAACGTAAATATTTTCATTAGTAACGCGTTATGCGAAACGCGCAAAAGTACAAAACGCAATATAAGATTGCGGTTACAAATTTACAATTTAAGCAGCTACCCTAAAGCTTAAGCACCTTAATGTCCTCAAAAGTAACATTTTAGTGTTGGCTAATTTCCTTCAGTGCTGGAATAGAGACCTTTTCAACCTCCTTCTTCGCTATATTCAGCGCTTCTTGTGCCTCTCCAGTTGGGCATATTTCCTTGGCAATGTCTGCGGGAAGCGGCTGTGAAAGGTCGCCAAGTTGGCACAGAAGGTCATACCATTCACAGCGGGTAGCGAGCTTTAAGGCTTGTGCATATACCTTAAATTTTTCGGTCACCGGCGCCGAATCCATTACCTTATCGCCAAACTCGAGCAGATATTTGACAAGCTGAGAAAATTGCTTTTCTACGTATTCCGCTCTCTTTTTAAGCGTGGCATTTTCATCTGCAGTTTTCTTCAGTTGCGCCTCAAGCCTTTGCATTTTTCTGTGCTGAGAGCCAACAATTTTGACCTGCTTCTCATAGTGATCAGACATTTCATTGAAACGTTCAACATTATCAACGGTCAAACAGATAGCATTGAAGCAGTTGTTTATTCGCTGTCTTTCAGCTTGAGCAAAGGTAAGTTCGTGATACTGTTGATGAAGGTTTCTAGGCACAAACTTGCAGAGTTTGCGGTACAGTCTGTTAGCTTGTTCCTCTTCTTCAGCGTCTTCCGCATCTTCTTCGCGGTTTGATGCTTCGGCGTCGGAGGGGGGCTTAAATTTTCATCGCCTGGGTTTTCAAAAATCCCTTCAGGGATATCACCACCAATTTTGTACAGCTGCTCTGTCCCCTCTGCAAAATCTGAAATGTGACGCCCCGTACAAAACCATCGTGTACGATTCGTCAACAACAGGATCTTTACACGGTTGAATACTACATGCTGTTTGAAAACCAGTTTGCATTCATAAAAATATAGTGTTTACAAAAGAAAACGTGACACAGAGGTCATTACAAAGCCATTATTCAAATAACATAAGTTGCGAATGCAAATTAAAAGTTTCATGATTGAGACGTCTCTAAGTTATGCAGCGGATATCTAACACAACAGGTCCTTAACAGCAAGCCTAAACAGCATGATAGCAAGAATAACAGTGGAAGCAATAAACCTCTAAGCACCTGAGAAAACATGCTTAAAAACGTCAATAATAATGTTGGTGAGCTATAGTTTTAACAGTAATATAAGATTGACCACGAGATTTTGATGTTTCAAAACAGTATGAAAAGCATATGTATAACCGTGGGCACATGGTAACTAGACTTAACGTAAATATAAATATCACCCCCTAAAAGTACACCTGGCGGTGCGCATGTCCTCGAAGTATTAAACACCCGTTAAATGCTAGCACGACTAGCCCGAGTGGGGATGTCAAACCCTATGGATCCATATCTAATATTCGCATCTACCGGTTCAAAAATCAATAGTTAAATGTTACCGTGCTAAGGGGAATCTTTATGCCGTTGTATAACCCACACATATATAAAATTTAAGTACTCGTGTCAAATATGTAAAACGCAAAAAGCGCATGTATTCTCAGTCCCAAAAATAGTATGAGTAAAAAGAAATACTATAACTCACAGTGATAAAAGCGGTAAAGTCGGTAATGAAAGTATGCAAGTTGTAAGTCGGTCCGAAAGGTCGTCAACCTAAATCAAAGGTTACGAGGTCAGTAGGTTGTCTTTATAAGTTTTATTAGTGCATAAAATAAGTTTAAGTGTCATCATCATCATCATTCATCATCATAAAAGCTAAGTAAGTTCGACAAGAATAGAGATCGAAACAATAGGATGACTTCGGTCAGCTACTACGACCTCTACGTAAATCAAAAAGACTCATAGACAGTGACTATGGCTCCGTATATGAGTCCCCTAACCGCTGACCAATTTTCAGAACCTAACTCGTCTTCGTTTGACCGTGGCGACGGTTTAAGTGCGAGTAGGTCAGAAATTTCAGCACAACGTTAATAGGGTGTAGTGACTCTCGGAAGGCCATAAATCCTAAATCGTAACTCGGATTAAGACGAGGCCTAAACGGAAAATTATCTACTCAAACCGAACTAACTAAAAGTCAACTTTTCAGTAGGCCAGGTGAAATGTCCCGTCCTAATCCATCCGGACGAAGTCCGTATCGATTATAAATGATTCACAATAGTTGATTACATCACGAGGTACTTGACCTCTATATGATACATTTTACAAACATTGTATTCGTTTTTGAAAAGACAATCTTTCATTACATTGAAAGTTGACGGCATGCATACCATTTCATAATATATCTAACTATAATTGACTTAATATTAATCTTGATGAACTCAACGACTCGAATGTAACGTCTTTTGAAATATGTCATGAATGACTCCAAGTAATATCTCTAAGATGAGCAAATGCACAGCGGAAGATTTCTTTCATACCTGAGAATAAACATGATTTAAAGTGTCAACCAAAAGGTTGGTGAGTTCATAGGTTTATCATAAAACAATAAAATTCAACATTTTGATAGACCACAAAATTTAAATGCTGCATGGTACAAATGGGCCCGAATCCTATACCCACCTGTAATGTACATGCGATATCTTTTAAATACAGTACACCTTTCTCGTGTACGAAATCATCTTTCATAAATCTTAGTAACCGTACACATATCTTGTGCACAAAAATAACATACACATAACCTGTGTATAAAATCATTCTCTCGATATATAACATTCACATCAACTGGTGGCAATTATTATGTCCACATAATTCAATGGTGGCAATTATCATGTCCACATAATTCAATGGTGGAAATTATCATGTCCACATAATTCAATAATAATCCGCAGAACTTCTGTCTGCATAATAATTCATTCGAGGAATGTTTTGCTTGTGTCTATCTCGTCAAACATTTATAAAAGTATTACATGTATTCGCAGTTCAAAAATATATTTCAAAAGCATTTAATAAAGCAGTTGTAAAAACAGCGCATGTATTCTCAGTCCCAAAAATGTAAAGAGTAAAAGGGAATCAAATGAACTCACCTAATGTATTTTGTAGTAAAAATACATATGCCGATATTGAACAAGTATAGGGTTGGCCTCGGATTCACGAACCTATATCATTTGTATATTTATTAATATACATAGTTGTAATCGAACAATATATATAATCTATTAATTATATACTTTTTATATTAATAATATATATGTATGTTTCATATATTCATTTTGTATATGAAAATATTAATTTTATTATGTTATATGTATAAAAATATATATATATATATATATATATATATATATATATATATATATATATATATATATATATATATATATATATATATATATATATATATATATATATATATATATATATATATATATATATATATATATATATATATATATATATATATATATATATATATCGTTTGTTTGTTAAATATAGTAATTATAATAATACCAAGATATTATTTGTGATGGTAAAAATGAAAATAATGAAAATACCTAATGTTACTAATAAAAATATTAAAGTTGATAATTTTTGTTAATAATAATATTGATGATAGTTTTTGATTATAAATCTCATAATGATAATATTAGTGGTTTTTGGTAAAATGAATAATTTAGTAATAATGATAGTGAAAATAATAATTTTTGACATTTGTAAATAATACTTAATAATAATGATTATAACAATCATATTATTAATGGTAATCTTAATATTAATAATTTTGTTAATAATAATAATAATAATAATAATAATAATAATAATAATAATAATAATAATAATAATAATAATAATAATAATAAATCTACAATGATACTAATACTGATATTAATCCTAATAATAATAGTTTGTATTATTTTTCATAATAACAATTATAATAATATGCCTAATCATAATAATACTTATATTGATATTAATAACACTAATAATTATGAATAATACCTAATGATTTTACATAATAGAAAAATGATGATAATAATAATCATAATGTTATTAATACCTAATAACGATAATAATAATAATAATAATAATAATAATAATGATAATAATAATAATAATAATAATAATAATAATAATAATAATAATAATAATAATAATAATAATAATAATAATAATAATAATAATAATAATAATAAATATAAAAAAAATCACTACCTCTCAAGATGGGATGAAAAAAATAAAAAGATGCCACCAGTGAGACTCGAACCTGAGACCTCTCGCTCCACGACCCTTCTCTCAAACCACTACTCCGTATTTGTTATTTTGTTAGTATAGTATCCTAAATTAATTATAACCCGTATTACACGTCTCCCTTTATCATCTTCTTCTGCTTCATCATTTAAATCGATCAGAGGGGTTCCTCCATTAAAACCAACAATTACCAACGATATAGATTTTCATTAATGATCTGCTATTGTGATTTTCAATTAACAGAACAATCAAAAAAATAAATTAAAGCAGAGAGCTGTTCAAAAAAAATAAAAATAAAATTTTGAAGAACTCAATATTTGCTTTTGAAATTAAGAATGTTTTAGATGATGGTTATAAAACGAAATGTGTTCTAAATCACCCTTAGAAACTTTTGAGACCAATAATTACAACAGAAGCTTCGTATAAACCTTCAATTCGATCATAGAACACTTGTTTGACCTTTTTGTTCAAAAATTTTGACTCAGAAATTCGAAGTTAATATTAGAAATTATCGGCTGAAAACTTGCAGTTAGGTTTAATGGAGGATTTCTTACACAATAGCATTTATAGATTTCTAAATTCGATTCAAATTCTAAGTTTTGATCAAACCTGTCGTAACAGGGTGTTCAGGAAGAAAGAAAAAAAATTATTTAGTTTATTTAACTTTTATGGGTGACAATTGTGATAGAGAATTTGAATGATTCGTTTTATAGATTGAATGGCTCGATAGTTAAACTTATAACGTGACTATGTGAGTGCATTGACAGCTTATTCGATCCAGAGGGTATCAAACAAAATATTATAAAGCAGATTGGGAATAAATAAATAAAAAATAAAACCTGATGTAAATCACTAACTGCTTTTGTTTGCAATTGTAGAAAGAAATCGACAGGTTAACAATTCAAGGACAGAAAAATATTAATACAGATATGAGATAAAGGCTACACGATATAGGATAGTTTTTATATATTGTAATTAATTTTTAATGATTGATAATAATAATAAGAATCCACTGAATATTAAATACACTAATATTATTAATGGAAATATTACTAATCTTATAAAAAAAAATTTAATTACTAACATGAAATAATACAAATAATAATAATAAAGGTCAAAGTAAGAATAAATGATAAAATGAAAATAATAAAAATAACAATTAGTGATAATGGTAATAATAATTATAAAAGTAATAATAATAAAAATAATGTAACAATTTATATGCATTAAATTTCATAACTATAAAATAATAACAATTTGATAATACCGATATATATATATATATATATATATATATATATATATATATATATATATATATATATATATATATATTAATGTTAATATTAATATTAATAATAGTAATGAAAATAATAATAATAATACTTATTTTCCTAATACGATAATATTAATAATAATGCTAATAGTAATGATAATAATATTATTAATACAATTATATTTAAACTTATTAATTAAGTTTAATATATTACTATTTATTATAATATCTACCAATTATATGATTTATTAAATTCTTTATATATATATATATATATATATATATATATATATATTAATATACTTATAATATTACTTATGTAAGGAATTTATATATATTTACATTTTTATTTTTTTATTTTTTTACCCACATATGTTCGTGAATCGTCGGGAGTAGTCAAAAGGTCAAATGAATATATGAACATCGTTTCTAAAATGTTTTAAACTCACCATTACATACTTTGCTTATCGTATCGAAATCATATAAAAATTAAGTTTAAATTTGTTCGATAATTTCCGGGTCGTCACAGTACCTACCCGTTAAAGAAATTTCGTCCCGAAATTTGAGTGAGGTCGTCATGGATAACAATAAAAAAATGTTTTTATGACAAATATGAGTCAATAAATAGAGTTTTATCATCATTGAATAATATAGATAAAACGATTCGATTATGTGAAGCGTACGAGTGATGCTATCACAAAAGTGTGAAATGAAGAAATAGAGATTTGTCTTAGCTTTTGAAGTAGTCACGTTTGAATTTAGAAAATAAGATGTATCTTAACTTTTGACGTTGTCTAGATTGAATTCCGAAATTCAAGGGATTTGAAGAAAATCTTCGAAATCTAAAAGATTTGATTCTTCGACGAATAAGGAAATTAAGATCTCTATAATTAAATACGGTGATCTGCCTCGATTAATCTGTCTGATATTTCCATTATAAATTAAATTTTTTTCCGTTCCATTATTTTCCACTCCTATACTCAATTCTCAAATTCAAAAGATTATGAAAATGAAAATGCTTAATTCAGTTCTGATCGTTGTTCTTATTCTTACTATCGCAATGATCGTACTTCTTTTGACAATTGCTTCTATCTTCCTCCTTTTTCATACACCACCGGAGGACTCTGTTAACTTCTACTATTACCTTAAGGTTATAGTATTTCTAATTCTCCCGTGTCTTTATACGGCTATACGCATTGATGTACAAGGTTTGTAATTTTTGTGTTGTTGTCGAGTTTTATATCTTCCCTTATGTTTCGGAGCTCTTTGCCTTTTTATTCTCTTCTCGACCTCTAGTGAAGCGAGTAATGGTCCAGAATTCATAAGTATGGAATTTCGAATGAACTTAATGTTCTAAACAAGAAAGAATGTAATAGCACGATTTGATTTGGTAAATTTCCAGAAATTACGTAAAAGGCAGAACCATCAAGAAATATTTTCTTGTTATGTTTAGAGGTTAAATAGAATGAAAGAGTTATGTAACATGGCACATAATGATGGTATGATCTACTGTGAACCATCATCGCGTTTCATTTGAAACTCAACATGACTTACTGTAATATAATCACGTTGGCCAAGCGTCATTATATTATACTAACCCATGCTTCAATTCCCAACACTTCTCCACAATTCATTCATAATTTATACTTAGATTTTACAGATGTTTCCTATATAATGCAATACAGAAAGTACGAAGAGGTAGATAATTTCAGACAAGAATATTTATGAAAATATCCTCAGAAATATCGAAGATATTTATGATGATATTTTGGAATTTTCTAAGTTCGATGATTGAAGAAGAAAAATTTCCGCAAGATTTTAACATGACTTCGGAACAAAATATTCTTTAAAGATTTCGGCGGATCCAGAATTACCTGGATTCTTTGAATATAGGGTTTGGTCCTTGTATTTGTCCTTGGTCTCCTTCATGGTTAGCTCATTCCGGTTTTCAATACCAAATTTTCTATCGAGCGTTCCCAACACTCCATTCTTTATCATCATCTCCTGGCCATTTAGGCCTTCTACAATTTTACTGTTTCCTCTGCATTAAATGCAGCCATATCTGAATCGTCGGTTATCAATCTAAGGTGGTTTCAAGAGAATTGTGTTATTAGATGATTAAACGCTGATTTCTGGTAATCGGTATGGCAATTCTCTTTACAATGTGCGGATGAGTTCATGATAAGACTTCAGTAGATAAATATAGTGATTTGTTGGAGAGATTTAAGCCAAAGAGCAACGAGGTTGCTGGTACTTCTGCTGGTGATGTGGTGGAATACAAAAGGTCCCCCGGTAACAATAAAAGAGCACACATTTATCAAAATTATAATAAGGTTGTTTCGAACGAAAAATCGAAGTTGACTTGTTGGAGCTGTGATAAAATTGGCTAATTTGAAAAGGAATTGCAAAGTTATTTTCGGTAATAATAACGCTAAAGGAATTAGCACAGCTACGCGTTAAACGTTTTCTCAGTTTTCGAGAATTTTCAGGTGCATAACTATATGCATCAATCTTTTCTTCCGTAGATGAAGTGCAGTTGTTTCATCCTCTCGATTGAGATGTTTTCAAGAATTATGAAAGGTTTGAACGCAGATTGTAATCGTCAAGATACAGTTGAGGTTTATGATGAAATCAAGTGGCAAACTTGAAGAAATGTTTAGTTTCATATGTTATAGTCAATATTTTAATTCATTTTAATTGTCCAAAGTTGGTAGTCCACAGTTGATAGTCCACAGTTAGCAGTTAAATAATTCATAGATAGTTTAATATATAATATTCGAATTAATTAATATGTATCGTGACCCGTGTACATGTCTCAGACTCGATCACAACTCAAAGTATATATGTTATTATAGAATCAACCTCAACCCTGTATAGCGAACTCGATCATTACAGCATATAGAGTGTCTATGGCTATTCCAAATAATATATATATATATATATATATATATATATATATATATATATATATATATATATATATATATATATATATATATATATATATATATATATATATATATATGCGTCGATATGATATGTCAAAACCTTGTATACGTGTCCCGATATTTAAAGTGCGTAAAATAATTACAGAAATTAAATGACGATAAATAAAATTGCGAGAATTAAAATTGCGATAATTAAAATTGCGATAATTAAATTGCGATAAATAAATTGCGATAAATAAATGTAATACGGAATTAACAGTTAGCTAGGAACAGTTAGCTAGGATTTCGTTAGCGTGGTTTCTTAACAAATTTTCTCATACTTAATTTGTTTGTTTCTAACAAATTTTATCTTGTCCAATGCTTTCTTCATTATGCCACTTGTTGGATTCTGATAAGTCAAAATCCAATTATGAAATCGAATGATAATGGTTACTCTGTGGTGAACGGATTCGTATATCGATGGATGTAAATAGGATAGTAAACGAATTTTGAATTAGCTTCGAAGAATGTACAGTGTAACTTATTAATGTGAAATCTGAATATTCCTCGGGTATTACCTACCCGTTAAAATATTTCACCATTAACAGTTGTACAAAAAAATTTTTAATTACAATCTTTATGAAAATATACTTACATATATATTTTCTTCAGATGTAATATAGATTTAATGAGTTAATATTAAACTCATTTGATTTACGGTTGCAACTAGAATTGCATAATCTCTAAAAACTTTAGAAATTACATCACTTTTACGGAGTATTTCTTCAATAATATTATGAATTTATACTTTGTGTGATGTTGGTGTTCGTGGAATTCTTGCGAACTTCGCAAGATACGAATGATGTTATCTGAAAGTTTTGGGTATATCGATAATGAAAGTGTAAAATCAAACATATAATTTGAATAATACGCTTGATTATTATGAAATGGAATTCATTAAATTGAAACAGAGATTATAGTTAACAATGGTTAAGTCGTTGTCGAGGGATGTACATTATAGCATATTAGTAGTACGAATTAACCGAGTAGTTAAGATTTACACATAATAGCTTAGTACGGAAAGATTTATTATGGTTTAAAAATTTATATATAAAAGATATACATATAAATTCTTCAGTGGCAATGAGTTAATACTTCATAACTCGTTGATACAAGATACGTGTTATTGATTCGTAATGGTGTCTACGGTGATTCTTGAACTGGCGGAGTTTTTGATGTTACAGGTGTTGCTGATTCTGACGATGCTGATGGCACTGAATGTACTGGTGATGTTAACGGTACTGTTGATACTGCTGGTAAAACAAGTCTAGCTTGCGAATCACGCATCATTCTTATCAGGGTTTCTAATCTTCCTTCTATCATTTTGGTTCACTCATCTGATTTCTGGTAAGGGTTAGAATAAATAATCTCTAAGACTTTAGAGATTACATAATCACTGCAGAAGGTTTCTTTAATGAAGTTATGAATCAATACTTCATCGTTTGTTGTTATTGGTATTCCTTGGTATCTACAGGGCATAAGACATCGATGCTCGTGGGACAGATTGTGAAGTTGAGGTTTGCGATGCGGTTGTTGTTGATGGTGGTAATGGTTATGCTGCTTGTGCTGCTGCTGGTGTTTGTAACCTTTGCACCATATTCTCCAAAGCCACTACCCGAGCGCGTAGCTCGTTGACTTCTTCTATCACACCAGGGTGATTGTCGGTTCGGACAAGCGGATAAATGAAATCTAGAATTTGATATAGTATGTAGTCGTGACGAGACACTCTGAAAATGAGAGAGAAAATGGTGTTTCGGATAGGTTCGCCGGTAAGTGCTTCAGGTTCTTTGCCAAGATGGCAATGTGGCGGATGAAAAGGATCACCTTCTTCTTGTCTCCATTGATTGAGGAGGCTACGAACCCATTCCCAATTCATCCAAATAGATGATGGCTGATTGGTTGATCCATTCTAGTCACACTGCTTTCGGAGCTTGAGTGAGATTCCATTTCGGAATCCGAGGGACTTGAACTAATGACGAATTCCATTTCGTACGATTTGAATAAGGGATTGATTTTTGAATATTGGATGGTACTCTAACTATATAGAATATCTATATATATATATATATATATATATATATATATATATATATATATATATATATATATATATATATATATATATATATAAAGCAAAAGGTTTCATAGATAACGGCGGAATTTACGAGATATGTCAGGCAAAGTTTACAGTAATAGATATGATAAGATATGATTTAGCAGATACGCTAAGATATGAATTTTGTCTATACACTATTCATGCAATCAATGCAGCAAGACGTGTCTAGATTAAGAATGATAAGCAGATAATTTTTCGACACCAAATGGTAAGCAAAACTTTTTGACATGCAGACCGGGTTCAAGTCCAGACTTATTAATGTAACCTAACAACTACTAAGTCGAAGTCCAGACTCACTAATGTATCCTAGCAACTCCTAGTTAGACACACTAATGCAAGACCTGGTTCACTAAGACCACCGCTCTGATACCAACTGAAATGCCCCGTCCTAATCCATCCGGACGAAGTTCGTATCGATTATAAACGATTCACAATAGTTGATTACATCACGAGGTACTTGACCTATATATGATACATTTTACAAACATTACATTCGTTTTTGAAAGACAATCTTTCATTACATCGAAAGTTGACGGCATGCATACCATTTCATAATATATCTAACTATAATTGACTTAATATTAATCTTGATGAACTCAACGACTCGAATGTAACGTCTTTTGAAATATGTCATGAATGACTCCAAGTAATATCTCTAAGATGAGCAAATGCACAGCGGAAGATTTCTTTCATACCTGAGAATAAACATGCTTTAAAGTGTCAACCAAAAGGTTGGTGAGTTCATAGGTTTATCATAAAACAATAAAATTCAACATTTTGATAGACCACAAGATTTAAATGATGCATGGTACAAATGGGCCCGAATCCTATACCCACCTGTAATGTACATGCGATATCTTTTAAATACAGTACACCTTTCTCGTGTACGAAATCATCTTTCATAAATCTTAGTAACCGTACACATATCTTGTGCACAAAAATAACATACACATAACCTGTGTATAAAATCATTCTCTCGATATATAACATTCACATCAACTGGTGGCAATTATTATGTCCACATAATTCAATGGTGGCAATTATCATGTCCACATAATTCAATGGTGGAAATTATTATGTCCGCATAATTCAATAATAATCTGCAGAACTTCTGTCTGCATAATAATTCATTCGAGGAATGTTTTGCTTGTGTCTATCTCGTCAAACATTTATAAAAGCATTACATGTATTCGCAGTTTAAAAATATATTTCAAAAGCATTTAATAAAGCAGTTGTAAAAACAGCGCATGTATTCTCAGTCCCAAAAATGTAAAGAGTAAAAGGGAATCAAATGAACTCACCTAATGTATTTTGTAGTAAAAATACATATGACGATATTGAAGAAGTATAGGGTTGGCCTCGGATTCACGAACCTATATCATTTGTATATTTATTAATATACATAGTTGTAATCGAACAATATATATAATCTATTAATTATATACTTTTTATATTAATAATATATATGTATGTTTCATATATTCATTTTGTATATGAAAATATTAATTTTATTATGTTATATGTATAATATATATATATATATATATATATATATATATATATATATATATATATATATATATATATATATATATATATATATATATATATATATATATATATATATATATATATATATCGTTTGTTTGTTAAATATAGTAATTATAATAATACCAAGATATTATTTGTGATGGTAAAAATGAAAATAATGATAATACCTAATGTTACTAATAAAAATATTAAAGTTGATAATTTTTGTTAATAATAATATTGATGATAGTTTTTGATTATAAATCTCATAATGATAATATTAGTGATTTTTGGTAAAATGAATAATTTAGTAATAATGATAGTGAAAATAATAATTTTTGACATTTGTATATAATACTTAATAATAATGATTATAACAATCATATTATTAATGGTAATCTTAATATTAATAATTTTGTTAATAATAATAATAATAATAAATCTACAATGATACTAATACTAATATTAATCCTAATAATAATAGTTTGTATTATTTTTCATAATAACAATTATAATAATATGCCTAATCATAATAATACTTATATTGATATTAATAACAATAATAATTATGAATAATACCTAATGACTTTACATAATTGGAAAATGATGATAATAATAATCATAATGTTATTAATACCTAATAATAATAATAATAATAATAATTATAACAATAATATAAATAATAATAATAATAATAATAATAATAATAATAATAATAATAATAATAATAATAATAATAATAATAATAATAAATATAAAAAAAATCACTACCTCTCAAGATGGGCTGAAAAAAAATAAAAAGATGCCACCAGTGAGACTCGAACCTGAGACCTCTCGCTCCACGACCCTTCTCTCAAACCACTACTCCGTATTTGTTATTTTGTTAGTATAGTATCCTAAATTAATTATAACCCGTATTACACGTCTCCCTTTATCATCTTCTTCTGCTTCATCATTTAAATCGATCCGAGGGGTTCCTCCATTAAAACCAACAATTACCAACGATATAGATTTTCATTAACGATCTGCTATTGTGATTTTCAATTAACAGAACAATCAAAAAAATTAATTAAAGCAGAGAGCTGTTCAAAAAAGATAAAAATAAAATTTTGAAGAACTCAATATTTGCTTTTGAATTTAAGAATGTTTTAGATGATGGTTATAAAACGAAATGTGTTCTAAATCACCCTTAGAAACTTCTGAGACCAATAATTACAATAGAAGCTTCGTATAAACCTTCAATTCGATCATAGAACACTTGTTTGACCTTTTTGTTCAAAAATTTTGACTCAGAAATTCGAAGTTAATATTAGAAATTATCGGCTGAAAACTTGCAGTTAGGTTTAATGGAGGATTTCTTACACAATAGCATTTATAGATTTCTAAATTCGATTCAAATTCTAAGTTTTGATCAAACCTGTCGTAACAGGGTGTTCAGGAAGAAAGAAAAAAATTATTTAGTTTATTTAACTTTTATGGGTGACAATTGTGATAGAGAATTTGAATGATTCGTTTTATAGATTGAATGGCTCGATAGTTAAACTTATAACGTGACTATGTGAGTGCATTGACAGCTTATTCGATCCAGAGGGTATCAAACAAAATATTATAAAGCAGATTGGGAATAAATAAATAAAAAATAAAACCTGATGTAAATCACTAACTGCTTTTGTTTGCAATTGTAGAAAGAAATCGACAGGTTAACAATTCAAGGACAGAAAAATATTAATACAGATATGAGATAAAGGCTACACGATATAGGATAGTTTTTATATATTGTAATTAATTTTTAATGATTGATAATAATAATAATAAGAATCCACTGAATATTAAATACACTAATATTATTAATGGAAATATTACTAATCTTATAAAAAAAAATATAATTACTAACATCAAATAATACAAATAATAATAATAAAGGTCAAAGTAAGAATAAATGATAAAATGAAAATAATAAAAATAACAATTAGTGATAATGGTAATAATAATTATAAAAGTAATAATAATAAAAATAATGTAACAATTTATATGCATTAAATTTCATAACTATAAAATAATAACAATTTGATAATACCGATATATATATATATATATATATATATATATATATATATATATATATATATATATATATATATATATATATATATATATATATATATATATGTTAATATTAATATTAATAATAGTAATGAAAATAATAATAATAATACTTATTTTCCTAATACGATAATATTAATAATAATGCTAATAGTAATGATAATAATATTATTAATACAATTATATTTAAACTTATTAATTAAGTTTAATATATTACTATTTATTATAATATCTACCAATTATATGATTTATTGAATTCTTTATATATATATCTATATATATATATATATATATATATATATATATATATATATTAATATACTTATAATATTATTTATGTAAGGAATTTATATATATTTACTATTTTTTTTTTACACCCATATGTTCGTGAATCGTCGGGAGTAGTCAAAAGGTCAAATGAATATATGAACATCGTTTCTAAAATGTTCTAAACTCACCATTACATACTTTTCTTATCGTATCGAAATCATATAAAGATTAAGTTTAAATTTGTTCGAAAATTTCCGGGTCGTCACACCAGGTGGCCTGATCAGATACGAAAATCAGTGGACAAGTGCTCCGGTGGGGTTCTTGGTGCTTGATGCTCATCACGATTCTCATCCTTGATGCTTGTAGCTTCAAGTGTACAACTCGTTGAAGGTTTAGCATCACTTTTTACCAAGATTCTACCATCAATACACAATATGTTAAGACCAAGTGGTAACACAACTCATTTAAGAGTCTTAGATGGATGATGAACCTAGGTTACTGTGAAGACCCGTCCTAATCCATCCAGACGAAGTCTATATCGATTATAAATGATTCACAACAGTTGATTACATCATGAGGTACTTGACCTCTATATGATACATTTTACAAACATTGCATTCATTTTTGAAAAGACAATCTTTCATTTCATCGAAAGTTGACGGCAGGCATACCATTTCATAATATATCTAACTATAATTGACTTAATAATAATCGTGATGAACGCGACGACTCGAATGCAACGTATTTTGAAATATGTCATGAATGACTCCAAGTAATATCTCTAAATGAGCAAATGCACAGCGGAAGATTTCTTTCGTACATGAGAATAAACATGCTTTAAAGTGTCAACCAAAAGGTTGGTGAGTTCATTAGTTTAACATAAATAATCATTTCATAATTTGAATCGACCACAAGATTTCATATTTCCATTTCTCATAAACATACGGCCCATGCATAGAGACAAAAATATCATTCATATGGATTGAACACCTGGTAACCGACATTCACAGTATGCATATAAGAATATCCCCATCATTCCGAGATCCTCCTTCAGACATGATATAAATTTCAAAGTACTAAAGCATCCGGTACTTTGGATGGGGCTTGTTGGGCCCAATAGATCTATCTTTAGGATTCGCGTCAATTAGGGTGTCTGTTCCCTAATTCTTAGATTACCAGACTAAATAACAAGGGGCATATTCGATTTCGATAATTCAACCATAGAATGTAGTTTCATTTAGTCGTGTCTATTTGGTAAAACAGTTATAAAAGCATTTCATGTATTCTCAGTTCTAAATATATTTCAAAAGCATTTAATAAAGCAGTTGTAAAAATAGCGCATGTATTTTCAGTCCCAAAAATGTAAAGAGTAAAAGGGAATCAAATGAACTCACCATACTGTATTTTGTAGTAAAAATACATATAACATCATTGAACAAGTGTAAGGTTGGCCTCAGATTCACGAACCTATATCATTAATGTATATTAACACATATATTTGTAATCGAACAGCTTTATATATAGTATATCTTAGTTTATATGTTATATGTATTTAATTTGTATATATTTAAAAAATTATTATTTATACATGTAGATATCTTAATATGTATATTAGTATTTTATCAATAATTTGTTATCTGCATTATTTATAAAAATAATGTTAATATGTTTAGTATATAATTATATGTAATATAAGTATAATATTTATTTATTTATTATAAAAATAATAATACAAATGATAATTGAAATAATAATAATAATTAAAATAGTAACGATAATAATAATGATAGTTTTTAATAATAATGTAAATTAATAATAATAATATTAAAAATAATAATGTTTTTATATAAAAATCATTTTAATAATAATAATAATAATATAATAATAATAATAATAATAATAGTAAAACTACCTTAGAAGAATTAATAGGCTTCCAAAAAAAACATCTCCGCCCGGGCTCGAACCCGCGACCTATCGCTTAACCAACACATCTTAACCCAATGCTCCACTTATCCTTTTATGTTATAATTCGCAACTAAATTTTATTTACCCATAACTATTTCTCCTTCTTCTTCATTTAAAAAAAAAAAAAAACGCCACAGATCTAGATTGAACCTGCGACCTCTTGTTACCCTACAACACACATAGCCATCCATCTGTTTCTCTTTATCTGATTAATTCTCCACTTAAATGTATATAACACTTATGGTTCAGCTTCTTTTGGCCCATCAGAAAATTAACTTACGGCACAATAAGTAATACAACCTATCTCAGCCCAACGGTGACTAGTTCTCGGCCCAAAGAAACACAATTATAACAGCCCGCTAGCAAATAGCAAAAAAAAATGGATCGGTAACATGTTGTAGCATAGCATCATCAAATTATGGATCGGTAACACAGTTATACAATCTATAACTGTATTTAGATTGGATTCTTTTTTTATTATTATTATACTCGTAACCATAACATCATCAAATTACTATTTTCATGTTCCATAATCATCTAAAGTCGCTATCCTCTTTTACTTTAATATGCAAGTTGTATTTGCATGATACCAAAATAAACTTGAGGTAGTATTCGGCCAGAAGGAAAAAGATATAGACAAGTGGCCCAAGAGTTCAATAATTAGATATCCTTTTTCCTTTAATAATCTAGTGGTGTTTTCTACTTTGCAATTGTCGGCCATAGTACTCGAGTAGAATAGGCGGTTTTTGAAATAAAAGATATATATATATATATATATATATATATATATATATATATATATATATATATATATATATATATATATATATATATATATATATAGTAAGTGGGTTTAGTTGGTGTTTGGGACTCGAAAGTGAAGAAACAACGTAGGGTTGTTAGCAATACCATTTTTGCAGCAAAACAGAAAAGAGAAAAAAAAAATGAATGATAGCGAGTAACAGTTTGCGAATAAAGAAAGAAGAAAAATTTTAGGATGAAGCCTGTGTTTTGGTATTGTTCGATTGAGACAGAAGTGCTAGAAACGGATGACAAGTGTGGTAGCTTTATTCGATTGATCATGACAGAAGTGGTGGTTGTTTATCATGGTGTAATCGTTTGAAACAGGAAAAGAAAAAGAAGCAGGATTTAATGGGGATGTTTGAGATTACAAAGTAATAAGCAAGAAACATAAAAATATGGCAGGTGAGTTTGGTTTCGTTTGTTAACTGCAATAGTGACTGGTTTGGTTGTTATGGTGTTGGTGTTGAGCTGACCGAAACAGTAGCAAGAGTAAGAAAGGTGGTGATGAGGTGAGGATGAAAGATGGTCGATTGTTTGATGATTCATGAAGTGGTGATTGTGTGGGTTTGACTGATGAGCAACGGTTGATTTAACAATAGGTGAAGAGCAGAGGTATTGACAAGTTTCAGTGTTTTGTTCTTTTTAATTTCTAGATACATTGTGAGAATAGAATTGTATATAGATAGAAATCGAATAATTGATGCAGTAATCTTAATTGTTTGTATTGTAATTTGATATGGACGTGTAACAAAAATGAGACAGAAGTTACAATTTAAAACAGAAAGAAAGAAAATAAGGATAGATATATATTTCTTTTTAATTCTAACCGTACCAATCAAATATTTTAGTATCTGATGAAATATTGAAAAGTGATTGTGATATGTAGCAGGTCACGGAATTTATCTGCATATGCTTGTAACTGTTATATCTATCTCAATAGTTGTACGTATATTATGTATATATAACAACCGTATGGTATTTATGTATATATATATATATATATATATATATATATATATATATATATATAGTTTTTTTATATATGATTATATATCTATCTATATATATATATATATATATATATATATATATATATATATATATATATATATATATATATATATATATATATATATATATATATATATATATATATATATATATATAATTCATAAATCTTGATTATATATAATATTGTTAATAATACTCTCAATAATAACCCTAGATATTATTAATAAGGAGATTAGTGATGACTATTAGATATATATTTATATATATATATATTTGTATATTAATTAATTATATAAAGTAACATAATAATATTAATTATACGTACTTTAATTTTTAATTTTAATAATGAAACTAATAATAATAATAGTATATAATCTTAATACTAGTAATAATATTGATAACAATTCTATCATTAATGTAAATAAAGTGTATTGTTTTTAATAAATATTAATTATCATAACACCAATAATAATAATAATTATATTAATTTTAATAGTATTAGATATTAATAATGATATTAATAATAAAAATCTCGATAAAGATAATAATAATAATAGTACGTATTCATTAATAATAACTAAAACAATAATCTTACTACTAATTACGATATGGATAATGATAATAATACTAATAATACTAATAGTAATAGTAATTATATAACAAATCAATTGCATAAAATTTTCATATTTATGTATTATATATAATAATAATAATAATAATAATAATAATAATAATAATAATAATAATAATAATAATAATAATAATAATAATAATAATAATAATAGTAGTAGTACTACACATGTATTAAAATTCCTATTTATATATTTTATATTAAAAATAATAATATTAATACTACTGATATTAATATTAATATCAGTATTGATAATAATAATGATGGTACTCATAATGATATGAACATAACAATTATGTTTTAATTTATTAATTATTATTAAATATATAGTATTTATTAATCATATAATATATAACCTTTATTGAATGTTTAATATTTATACATCTAATATATATATGATCATTAATAGTTCATAAAAATCATATTTACACAAATATATATACATATAATCATCTTAATAGTAATTTAATTATTCTTTATATTACTTTTACATTTTCATTTCAAATAATTATATTGTATTTTATTAGTTCAAATTATTAGGTATTCTTCATACTTATTTTGTACAATTTATATATATACAAACAATTGTCCGTGAATCGTCGGGAATAGTCAAAGGTTAATTGAATCCATGAAAATAGTTCACAAGTTTTGAGACTCAACAGTACAGACTTTTCTTATCGTGTCGAGATCATATTAAAATTAAGTTTAAATTTGGTCGAAAATTTCCGGGTCGTCACAGTTACATCATATCCTTAGTCTTAACACAAATAGAAGTCCTATTTACAAACAAAGTTACAAACTTTACATCAATCAAACAAGTATGAACACAATCTAAGTCAAATGAGGTGATGGAACCCTAAGCTAGAGAGCTTGGATCCTATTCACACAAGTTACAAGGTTGCAAAGCTAGAAAGCTTGAACCTTTATTGTTCTTGAAGATCTTGAAGCATAAAGCTTGGATCTTTAAGTTACATGAAGATAACAAACACAAGTTTGAATCTTTTTAACAAAATAATAAGATCATAAGTTAGAAAACTTAGATCTAACAAAAAGATATGAAGATTCAAGCTAGAAAGATTGCATCTTGGTTGTTCTTGAAGATCTTGAAGCATAAAGCTTGTATCTTTAAGATACATGAAGATTACAAACACAAGTTTGAATCTTTATAACAAAATAACAAGATTAAAGTAAGAAAAATATAGATCTACAAAGTTGGTGAAGATTCAAAGCTAGAAAGCTTGAATCTTCCATGTTCTTGAAGGATTCATGCTTGAATCAACAAGAGGTAATCAAGATCAAAGCTAAAAAGCTTGATCTTTAATGATGATGATGACCACGAAATAGAAAGGAGAAGAAGAAGAAGAAAAAGCAAAACTTACAAGTTTTAGAGTGAGAAAGACTAGAGAGAAGATAAGAGAATAAGTGTGTGTGAAATACAAATAAGAGCAAGTGTAAAATGAGATGCATAAGGCTAGTATTTATAGTGAAATGAGGGAGGGGGGAGGCCATCTTGGCCATGAGTTTTGGTAGGGGGAGGGGGAGACAAGATTTGCTTTTTGGTTAATGGTTGTCTAAAGTAGGTACTTATGTTGGAATCCCATGCAACATTAAGGATAATACTTGACATAAATGCTAGCATGTTCCCTCTAATAAATGAGCATTTGTCTTACTTATTATTGGGTCAGTAGTAATTAATAAGTGGGCTAATTAATTGGGCCACTAGCTAGAGTAGGGTGGGCTTAAGCCCAACAAGGTAGAAAGTCCAATAAGACTAACTAGTGTGATCTAGTAAATAATTAAATGAAATTAAGCATCCAAAAGCCCAAGTAATTATTATTATAAAATAATAATTAATATTTCGCAGTCATAATCTTTCGGTTATGACAAAAGTCAAACGTGTGTGCAGTTCGCGGTTTAATCGAAACGTTAAGCGACACCAACGGTCATAAAGCATCCGGTGATCAAGTTAAGTATCCTACGTACTCTAAGGCACGTTTTAACATATAAATGGAAGTAAACCACGAATATCAAGATTCCAGAGTATAAAGTAACACAGTACGCACAAATACGCAGTTTCGCAAAAATACAAGGCACGAAAGCAAGTCAAAAAAGTCGGGTCGTTTCATGAAAGCACAACTAAAAGCGAATAAGAAAATAAAATAAGTTAAAGGATATGGGAATAGTATTCGCAGAATATATGCAGTAGTATTGAATACCGCTAACTTACTTGCTTCTTGCTCAGCAATAGAGCGAAGGCATCTTTTGCGGGGAGTGGCAGTCTCCTCCGTCGTAGCTTTGCGTTTTCTGCGATCTTGGCCACCGGGAATAGTGAACGTATTAAGGATAGGTTCTTCAATAACAATGATTTTGCCGTCACCTTCTTTTGGGTGGCGCGCTGGTTTAATTGCTCGAACGTCGGCTGTGGTCATCAGTTGATCTAAGCTAATTTATGCAAAAACATGAGTGCATTAGTTTTTGCAAATATCGTATAAGATAAAATGCATGTTTAAGCAAAATTAAAAATAAAAAAGTATACGCGATATACCATTGTTCGCTTCATCAATCAAAAGGGCGTCGTGATCACCCCATAGCCAATATATGGAAACTCGACCGATATAAAGAGGCACGTTGGAGTATGCTCGCATAATTAAGCCAGCATTTTTGACTAGGTTGAGGATCTCTTTTTCGAGGTCGTCCGGGGTAATTTTATCATTTGCATGGGCGACAATCTCGGTGCACCAGGCTTTTGTGATGTTGCTGTTTCCATGAGCGGTGTTGTTTATAAAGAAAAAAGAACTGCGCCAGTTCCCAATTGAATCTTTAGGAGTGGTCATGATGCCAAGGCGGCCGTGGAATGAATACCACCCCGCATCATGTGGCGTCAGACTTTTGAAAGCGTGAAACACGTTAAGTAGTGGTTGCTTATTGAGGGCGTTGCATTACATCTCAAATAAAACAATTTTGTTGACAGTGTTTGGATGCAATTGAGCAATTGCAACCTTATAATGCTCACACATGCTGCGAAAGAAGGGCGTAAGTGGAATTCGTAGGTTGCCGTGTGAAATAGCAGCCTCATAGATTGTAATCATATCCTTTGGAGGAGCATTAGCTCTATCCTCTGCTGCTGGTGCAGTAGGAGAAAATTGTGCTAACAGTGGATAGTGCTGTTGTTGGGTTTCGACTTTCGCCGCTGTCATATAAGAAACAAAGGCATTAGGTGTGTTCGCAGAAGATGATGATGCCATTTTTTGATTATATGAATGGATCTGGTAATGAATTGGAAAACGGCGAAGTATGAATTGATTAATTGCAGGTGTGAATTGCTAAAGGGTAAGTATGGATTTCGATAAACTGTGCTTAAAAAGAAATTGATGATGAAAGCGTAAAGTTGTTAATGCGAATGGTTGTGCTATTTATAATTAAAATTCAAGCGAGGAAGTGGAAAAGGTAATGATTAAATTTTAACGGCTAAAATTACCACAACGTCGCAACGGTAATTAAATAGCCGTTACAGCGTTTTCTGATTTGACAGCTTTTCAGAATTACTGTTGTTATTACGCATATCATTGCGAAGATCAACGGTAATAAATTAATGTTATAAAATTATTAACAACTTGTTATAAACATATTTTAAATAGCATTTTTTTATTTTTTAGAGTTCATCATGATACATTTGCTGTGCGAAATGTACCATAATAAACTGGGGGGACTTGATCATATACATAGCATTGTATATGTATATTTTATTTGCTAAAGGCTAAAAATAGAAGTTGTGCGCAGTGTATTTAAGAGACTTGACATATCCGATAAAAGTTAAGTCTGCGGATTATGGCGCATTAATAAAAGACTGCGGATTATTTTCGTTAAGTTATCACGGACAGCAATTAAATCCGCACACCGCGAATATTCAGAAAACTATAAATAGAGAGCTTGACCTCTCATTTATAGGTTGTTGATTCTCTACCATTTGCCCAGACCTTTGTAATTTTCACTTGTGACTTTGCCCAAGGAAGATTTACATCGAGTTAAGGTGAATCATGCTAATTAACAATCCAGACCGGGTCGGGGTGGTTGATCACTTAATTGAAAAGTGAAAGACGATCATCAGGGCCCAAAATAATCATCAAACATCTCATCCTTCATCTTTATCATTGCACTCGATCCTTAATTAAGTAATTCATTAATATAAGATTGATCAGACTCCTTTTCTTTCATTTTGTCTTCCCACTCTCTCAATTTACCTTTTTAAATTTAAGCCATGGAACAACAAGATTGGAACATGATCAGTGCCGATTGTATCGTTATATCTTGTTGTTGCCAATGTTTAATGTTGCAACTCCTCGTGTTCGTGTTGTTTAAACTTCCTAGCAAACAGATCAAGAAAACAAAAGAATACATGAAGAGGAAATTCGGTAATAGAATGCGAAATGGTGGGAAAATGGTGCGAATGAAAGTGGCTCTATGTGGGGAAGAAGTCGTCGGATTTCAAACACCGAGAGACTCGATGAGTATTCGAGGACGAAGTCGAAGCAAGAGTTTTCAAGTGGATGGATTTGATGGGTGTATGGAAGAAATTGAAGAGGTATTGGAGGAGTTATCTGCTAAAGGTGAGTTTGGATTTGGGAGGTTTTGGAGAGGAGATAGTGATATGGTGTTGAAATGCATTTTCCAATTTGTAATTTACGAACTTTGGTTTCAGTTTCATAATTATAAGCCAACTTTTTTTGGCTGCAGTAACCTTATGTTAGCTTATCAACTTTGACATTGATCCTATTATTACAATTATGTTTCTTTTCCCTAACAGCCTAAATAGATTGCCACTATTTACCTATGTCAACGACTTTAAAAATAACATTTTCTTTTCTTGTGACGGTGATTAACATCATTGTGGAATTTTTTTTATTTTTTTTCGAAGCGTTAAATCTGGTTACAAATGGTTATGCCAAAATTGTGATTTAATACATCAAAAAACATATATTTCAAAAACACAAAAAACCTGTTATATAGTGTATTTATGATTTATGATGCTGGTTTTTCCCCCTAACAGCTTAAATATATTTCTACTATGAGTATATATTTGGCGTGGAGCATTTAGCTTTTATGAAAAAGCTTATATTTAATAAAAAGTTTTGTTTGATTAAATGAGCTTAAAACTTTTAGACATAAAGAAAAAACTAAAAGCTACCAGAACTAGTGTTTAACTTTTAGCTTTTACCTTCTAGTTTTTTTTCTCTCGTCATTTTACCTTTTATTTAACTGATTCAGTTAATATACCAAATACCAGAATATATCTAAAACGCTAACAGCTACTGATCATATACATAGCATTGTATATGTATATTTTATTGGCTAAAGGCCAAAGGCAAGACTACGCGAATTATAATGCAAAACTATGGAGTATTCGTTAAAAGTAAGTACATCGGTTATGTTTTCGCATTAATGCAAGACCGCGGTTTAATCCGCTGAGTTTCTGCGGATAGTTAAGTAACTCGTAAACCGCGGATATTTCGAATACTATAAATAGGGAGCTTGGCCTCTCATTTATAGGTTGTTGATTCTCTGCCATTTTGCCTAAGCCTTTGTAATTTCCACTTGTGATCTTGCCCAAGGTATTTTTACACCGTGCAAAGGTGAATTATGCTAATTAACAATCAAGACCGGGTCGGGGTGGTTGATCACTTGATAGTTAAAGTGAAAGACGATCATCGGGGCCCAAAATAATCATCAAACATTCCATCCTCCATTATAATCTTATTGCACTCAATCCGTAATTAAGTAACATCGCTAATTAAGGATTGATCAATTGGCGCCATCCGTGGGACACGTTTTACAAATTAAACTGAAATTTTTTTGTTTCGTGCCATCAAACAATTAAATCGTCGGTTTAATTTCAATCGTGTTTTTATTGTGATGATTTGCAGGTGCATACATCTAAAATCGGTTGTGAATTGCTTGATTGCTTAGAATAATGAGTAATATTGGAAATAATAGTGATGTAGTGGTCGCTGTGCGAGCGAATGCCCAAAAAAGAGGAAAAAAGTGAAAGTCCGCTAAAATGTATCATAATTGGCAATTTGCGCCAATTAGTTTCCCGAAAATGCAGAGCGATGATTTCTCTGAAATGCCGATAGTGGTATCGTACAAAATCGCGGAAGCTGACATCACAGTCATGAAAGTCCATGTCGATAACGGCAGTAGCGTCGATATTATTTACGAACAATGTTTCGCTCAACTGCCAGAAAGTATTAAAATGTACCTGCAAACAACCGCTGTTTCGCTAACCGGTTTTGCAGGAGAATCTTCATTACCTATAGGTGTTTTGCCACTAAACATCGAGCTAGCCGATGTAAATGATGACATTTTGGTCCGACAAGCGCGGTTAGATTTTTATGTTATGCGATCCTCTTCTCGCTATAACATGCTGCTGGGAAGAACCGCTATAAGTAAATTTGGAATTGTCCCGTCCACAATTCATGGCATGATTAAGTTTCCAACATATAAAGGAGTCACCACAATATGTTCAATGAGCATTATACCTATTTGTGCGGCTGTTAATATAAAAACTGCAGGGCAGGAACCTGTAGATGATGCGGATACTATGGAAATAATTAATCCCGCATATCCAGAGCAGAAAATCAAAGTAAGACGTAATGTTAGTGCGGATACTAGAAAACAAATTGTGCAATTACTTGTCCAGTATATGAATGTTTTTGCCTGGTGCGAAAAAGATATGACTGGTGTTCCGCGTCATATTGCAGAACACAGGCTTAATGTGAATCCAGCTCTAAAACCCGTAGTGCAAAAGTGAAGGGGTATGGACCCAGATCGCGTAAAATGGCTATGTGAAGAAGTAACAAAATTGGTGAGAGCCGAAATTTTGCGCGAAGTCCAATACCAATCATGGATTGCGAATCCAGTATTGGTGAAAAAACCTGATGGTTCTTGGAGAATGTGTATTGATTACAAAGATTTGAATAAAGTGTGCCCCAAAGATAACCATCCGCTTCCAGAAATTGATTTAAAAGTGGAATCTTTGCATGCTTTCCCATATAAATGTTTTCTGAATGTGGCAAGAGGTTATCACCAGATTCCTATGGCGCAAGAAGACGCAGATAAAACTACATTTGATACGGGAAAGGGCATATATTGCTATATAATGATGCCTTTTGGTTTAATCAATGCGGGTACGACATATCAACGGTTGATTGATACCGCGTTTGACTAGCAAATAGGGCGTAATCTTGAAGTTTATGTAGATGATTTAGTCATCAAAAGCACGACGCAAAAGCGGATCGCTGAAGATATGCGCGAAACATTTGACAAGTTGCGAGAAATAAACATGAAGCTTAACCCGCTAAAATGTAGTTTTGGCGAAACTGAAGGGAAATTTTTGGGGTATCTTGTTACAGAACAGGGGTATTCAAGCTAATCCAAAAAAGATCGCGGTCATAAAAAATATGACTGCGCCAAAAACGGTTAAAGAGGTGCAAAGTTTGACGGGAAAACTAGCCGCATTAAAGCGTTTCTTGTCTAAAGCCGCTGAAAGGCAGTTGCCATTTTTCAAAACCCTAAAAGTTTGTTTGAAATAAAAGAATTTCGTTTGGTCAAGTGAAGCAGATTCTGCGTTTCATGAAATGAAAAAGTTGTTAAAAACTTTGCCTACATTAACGGCGCCAATTCATGGCGAAGTTCTTTATCTTTATATCTCTGTGGCAAACGAGGCTTTCGGATCAGTTTTGATCGCAGAAAGGAACAAAATACAAAAGCCGGTGTATTTTGTTAGCAATCCTCTTACGGGGAGTGAAATAAACTATGCGCCGATTGAAAAGTTTGTGTATGCGCTCATTTTAACAACACGAAGGCTACGAAGATATTTTCAAAGGCATCCGGTGCATGTATTAACTAATCTGCCAATCAGGCATGTCTTAACAAAACTAGAGATATCTGGTAGACTCGCATTATGGGCAGTAGAATTAGGTGCTTATCAAATATCTTACCTTCCGCGTAGCACTGAAAAAGGACAAGTTATGGCGGATTATCTCGCTGAACTGTCTGGAGAGTTGGAGGTGATTAACGAGCAAACTGCACTAAAACCTGAACACGGCGAAACTTAGGATTTATTTACTGATGGTGCTTCGTGTGCAGAAGGTGCAGGTGCGGGTTTAGTTTTGGCAAGTTCAAGCGGTGAGGAGCATACTTATGCTCTGCGGTTTAATTTTGACGTGACAAACAATGAGGCAGAGTATGAGGCATTGCTCGCAGGCTTAAATATTGCGCGAAAAATGAATATTGTTAAGTTGCGTGCATTTACGGATTCACAGCTAGTAGCGAATCAGTTTAGCGGATCTTTTGAAGCACATGATCCTTCTATGCAAAAGTACTTGCATCTATTAAAGGAAACTGCAGCGCGGTTTGAGCATTTTGAACTTGCGCAGGTGCCAAGAAGTCAAAACAAGAAAGCGGATACTTTGAGCAAATTAGCCGCTTTAACTTTTTCGCATTTTCAAAGGCAAGTATGGGTCGAAGAATTACCAAGTAAGTCGTTAGAAAGTGACTTGATGGTCGCATCTGTTACAGAAGAATAGCCAAACTGGATGGAGCCAATCCTAAAATATATCCGCAGTAATATCTTGCCAGAGGATAGTCGCGAAGCTCGTTTAGTGCGAGAGCGAGTGCCAATGTATATCATTCAAGATGATATCTTATATCGCAAATCATACTGCGGACCAATGATGCGATGTGTTGGCCCAATCGAGGCAGAAATGATTGTAGAAGAAGTGCATAACGGTACTTGTGCACTGCATTCAGGTTACAGAACTATCGCAGCAAAAATTATGCGGATGGGATACTTTTGGCCATCCCTATACCGCGATGTGGCGAAAATTGTTAAACGTTGTAAAAGTTGCCAAAGGCATGCTCCACAGAACCGAATGCCGCGGCATGACATGATTCCTGTTAATTCACCGTGGCCGTTTAATAAATGGGCTATCGATATTGTAGGGCCATTCCCTACAGGGCCTGGCAATGTCAAATTCCTGATTGTTGCAATCGATTATTTTACTAAATGGGTTGAAACTATTACTGGTGTGCAAGTGCGAAATTTTGTTTGGGAGTACATTGTTTGCAGGTTTAGTATTCCGTGAGAATTGGTTAGCGATAACGGTGCACAAATAGCGAAAGATCCTTTTAAGACACGGTGCGCTGATTTAAATATAATACAAAAGTTTACGTCAGTGGCGCACCCGCAAGCCAATGGATTGTGCGAAGTAACCAATCGCGATATTGTCAGCGGTATTAAAAAGAGGTTATGTGAAAGGCGAACTGGTTGGGTAGATGAATTACCCAATGTATTATGGGCACATTGCACTACTTTCAAAAAGAGTACAGGCGAAACACCTTTTAGTTTGGTGTATGGTTCTGAGGCAGTAAGCCCCGCAGAAATTCTGGTACCAACGCATGGAATGGCTAACTTTGATGAAGAAGCAAATGATGCTGCGTTGAGCGAAAATCTCAATTTCATAGAAGAGCGGAGATTAATGGCGGCTATCAGAGAAGCGAATAATAAATAGCAAATCGCTAAATATTATAATAAAAGAGTGCGTGCTTTATCCTTCGCTATAGGAGAATGGGTGCTGCGAAATAATGAAGCAAGCAGAGCAGAAAAGCTTGGCAAATTGGGTCCTAATTGGGAAGGCCCTTATCAGATTGTGGCAATTAATGCGGCATGATCATATAAGCTCGCTGATATGGAAGGGCGAACTTTACCTAATGCATGGCGTTAAAGCGATATTATGCATAGTTTTGCGAAAACTATCAGATATATATGTATAAAGTGCGAAATTGGATACAAGGCATATGGCTAATGTACTTATTAAGTGTTCTTGTTTTTAACTTTTTGCAAGTCTTGATCACGCTTGTCGAAATTTTAAGAATAGTCACTTATAAAAGTATGCGAATCGTTTACTTGCGAATAGTTATGAAATGTCTTACAATTTATTTCATATTTCTATAGTATCTTGCAGAGTTTAAAAAGCGAAGTGATGAAATTGCCCGCTTTAGCATACAAAATATTACGAAAGGAATGTTATATCCTAAATATTTGATTTTGCCAATATTTAGATACTTCGCAATGCTAATTAATAGCCTAAGGATCATTTCGGCGGACTTAGAAGATTCATAACGTACACGCATATACGCATACAAATTGTTTCGCAAAAGTAAGCGCTTATTATGTGCACAATAATAAGAGCTGGAAATTGCAAAGGACAAGTTTGTGTTATGAATATTGTTAATAAAAGCACTATATAAATAAAGAGTACTCGCGAATAAATATGAAAAAATAAAGTTTCATTGATAATGACGTAGAGATAGCTGCGCGCTAATTTCTACAATATTCTATTCTAGCTTAGATAAGTCAAGCTCAAAGATGTCTTTTAAAGTGGCATCATCTTGCTGACTTATTGCAGTAACTTTGTCGATTGGAATATCCGCTAAGCTTTCTTGTGCAGTAGCAGCTGCATCGCGTGCATCTGCAAGTGAACAAACGCGATCTCCAATGGCGGGAGGTAGTGGATCTGGTATGGTGCAATGTGGAGTAATTTCATCCAGAAACTCTACTCTCTCACGCAGTCGTAAAGCAGCTGCATAAGTGGAAAACAGAACATTAACGGAACGTGAATTGAGAACCTTTTTAGCAAACTCCAGTAGGTGTTGCCGGAGTTGCGTGAACTCAAGCTTCGCGGAAGCTGCTGCGGCCACAGCGGTGTCTCTCTCTGCAGTAAGTTTTGAAACCTCCTCTTGCAATGAAGAGATTGTGGTTTCAAAACTCTTTTCTTTGTCAGCTGCAGTAGACACATGTAGCTTTAATTCATCTACCGCGGTTTTAGCTGCGGTGAGCTCATAGGAGAGATCAACACAGCGTTTCTCGCTGTTTTCAGCCTTGATTCTCTCAGCATTATACTTCTGTTGTTCAGCTCCAAGCACATTGAAAAATTGTTCTTGCCAGCATATCATATCGTATGCCATGTTGAAGCACATGTAGAAGTTTTGAATAAAATTGTTGTGTGCATCAAGCGCAGAGAGTTTGGAGAATTAGCGGTGAAGTTCACCGGGAATTGCTAATTTCATTTGCTGACGCTGATCCAGAGCAGCACTAGCAGATGCATAGGTATAACCGGATAGGCCGTCAATCCGCACTCCCTAAGAATCAGAGGGAGTGTGGAATAGCTCGGTGATTTGTGCCACAGAATTTGGGCTAGGAAACACCGGGTTGAAGGGCGAGTCTCCTGCAAAAAATGCAAATGTTATATCAATAAACGTACATATTTCATAAAATTATATGCGCTAAACATGATTGATTCATACCAGTTTGCTGGCCTCCTTCATAATCCATTATGACCGAATTATCATATAAAGGAGTGCTTTGCTTGAGCCTCTTGCTCTGTGTTGATGGCGGTATTTGAAATGGTCGTTTTGCAGAGCCTGTTTGTGATGACGGTGACTTTGTCATCAAATCAACAAGGGGAATGGCCTGTTTCACCTGTTTGATTTGATGACCGGAGGATGTCGCCGATTTAGCCTCCGGACTAGTTAGCAATTTGTTAATCAAGGCCTTGGGGTCCACCTTGCGATCGACTTCGTCAATCTTCATTTTTAATTAAAGTGGAGAGGTTGTGATTGAAGAATTCGTAAGGGTTAAGCGTGAAGGTATGTAATTGCGAATTGTGGTGAGGAAAGCAGATGGAGAATTAAGTGATTATGAGGCACGATATATATAGAGGAAATAAGGACGGTAATTGATTGCATTAATTAACCGTTGTGACAACTCAAACGGTAATATTGGCTGCAATGGATAAAAACGGTAACTTTTTTCTATAACGGTAACTAGGTTAATGCGAAATTCCTCAATACGAATATTGGCTGCGATAACTGCGAATTTTTAGAGTTTATCATGATACATTTGTTTCGCAATATGTATCATAATAAACTGGGGGGACTTGATCATATACATAGCATTGTATATGTATATTTTATTGGCTAAAGGCCAAAGGCAAGACTACGCGAATTATAATGCAAAGCTATGGAATATTCGCTGAAAGTAAGTACAGCGGTTTTGTTTTCGCATTAATGCAAGACCGCGGTTTAATCCGTTGAGTTTCCGCCGATAGTTAAGTAACTCGCAAACCGTGGATATTTCGAATACTATAAATAGGGATCTTGGCCTCTCATTTATAGGTTGTTGATTCTCTGCCATTTTGCCTAAGCCTTTGTAATTTCCACTTGTGATCTTGCCCAAGGGATTTTTACACCGCGCAAAGGTGAATTATGCTAATTAACAATCAAGACCGGGTCGGGGTGGTTGATCACTTGATAGTTAAAGTGAAAGACGATCACCGGGGCCCAAAATAATCATCAAACATTCCATCCTCCATTATAATCTTATTGCACTCAATCCGTAATTAAGTAACATCGCTAATTAAGGATTGATCAATCAGCTAAAAGCTATTATCTACAAGCTAAAAGGTCCAGTTAGTTATATCAAACATATCATACATTTACGTACGTCAAAGCGTTTAGCATTTTATTTCGTACGACAATGAGTAACATTATTGTTGAATTTTTTTTTTGGAACAATTCAAATTTATTAAGAAAATACCTTCCTAACAAGGAGCTAGGAGAGGATCCGAAGTTAAAATGGCTTTATCAGCCACTCGTTCCAAGTTACATTACTTTTACCTCTACTACTATACCAACTAAACGAAGTAAAACAAATGGAATCAAAAAGTAAATTTTTCTTCATCCGAGGAGGGAAGATCACATTGTTCCTATATCTCCAAGTAATCCAAACAACCGTAGCCACTATAGTGTAGAGTTTATCCTTCACTTCTGCTCTATCCAGCCAATCGTCAAACCAAGCAATCCATTCGGCCCATTCTATAAAAACGGGTAAGTCGATGTCTACCCATATGCGCACACGTCTCCATATCTCTGCTGCTATGTGACACTCAAAAATAACGTGACTTATGGTCTCAACAAAATAGCTACAAGAAGCACACCTGATTTGTTGAATCTCTAAACCCCGATGAGAAAGGTTAACTCGGGTCGGTAATCTATCCAATGCCACACGCCAAAGAAAGATATTTATTTTCCTCGGCACACACTTGACCCACCGCGTACACATATCAATCGAAGGAAGTATTTTCTCATCAATATAGTGTCTCGTATCTGCAACCGAACAAACCCCATCACCACCAATCGCCCAATCCCAAGAATCAGTATTCTCGTTCAAGATGATCTCCCCAATTTCAGCCACCATAACGTTAAGAAGATCACTGTTTCTATCCCCAATATTATCACGATTCCAGGACCACGACCATGCACCATTCACCATTCGATCCGCTAACTTGCAGCTCTTATCTGACTCGACATGAAAAAAATGACGATATTTATCTTTAAGGATACCGTAAGTCAAAATTGTGGAATATTTATTGTGGAATATTTATTTAAAGCGGTAAATTTGGTTATGTCAAAATTGTGATTTAATACATCAAGAAAAATATATTCCAAAAACATAAAAGACTTGTTATCTATAGTTAATATTAAAATCCTATAATGATGATGTCATTATTAGGCTAATTCCTTTGTTAAGAAAAAATTAAAAAGAAAAAGGAAAAAATCTAGGCATGGTGGATGATGTCATTAATCTAAATAATTTTGATTCGAAATTAAATCTTATTAATCAATTCTCATTATTAAATCTTATTATTATTAATTATTTTAAGAAGGAAACCAATTCTAAAATTATATTTTAATTTACACTTTTAAAATGAAATGATAAACAATATTATATCTTATGATTGGATGTGGATTATTTAATATGCATTTTAGGTGTTTGATAAAATGTTCACCTGACGAGTTTCTTAGTCGGACTATGTGGTTCCACAGATCATTAAACTAAATAGCTTTAACATTTACGTTCACTTAATGCCTAGAACATATCATTAAACTATTTGGTTTAAACAAACTCGTGATTCCACGGGTCATTTCACTAGTATATTTATAAATGACTGTCCATTTCATGAAAAAATTATGCCGTTGGTACCTGTGGTTTGTATACCTGTGGTTTGTAAACAAACCCGTGTTGTATGTTAATAGTGTTTGGATTTGATTATGCTGTTTGAAAACGCAATAATTAAATAATCAGTTTTTAGATGTTTGGCATATCAAATTATTTAATAGGTTAACAAGCAAAATTACGAAAAAGGACATTCTTATAAAATAGTGAAATATTTAAACAGAATATCTAATAATTCATTTTATATGAACTTTTATAGATATAGACAATGTATAAAAAAAATATAGTAATAAATAGTGTGCGTATACGTTGTTATCGTTTTTACTTATTAATAAAATAAAACTTACAGAAAAGATGGAGTATACCATGTAAACCTAAAAATAGAGGAGTAGATATACAAACGAAAAGATAGTGGTAAAATATATGATCTGTATCTCATAATAATATTTAATATTTAATAAAAATGGTAGAAAGACATATAGTTGAATATAATAGGTTGGCTTAGAAACGTAGGAGATATAAGGTTTAATGGGGGGAACCAGTAAATAATGAAGAAATTAATAATCGGTAAACTGAGATGGAAGGATATATGAGTAATTTTGACACCAAGCCCATTAATTTCAAACCTGCGTTTTGCAACAGTAGGTCAATGCTAGCTTCTCCAAATCCACGTTTTCATGACTCTAAAACGTAAATAATTGATTATAAGATTTCTATTCCCAAACACTACAAATAAATTATTTACGTTTTCAAAACACAATAATCAAAAAATCACCATCAAAACGTGTTCCCAAACACCCTCTAAGTAGTAATTATTATTAATTATTAATTAATCCTGTTATAATATTAGGCATTAATGGATAGTCAATTTTGTACAAATCATAGTCAATATTGGATACCTCTTGTATAGTATTTTTTTGTACTATAAATACCCATGTATGCATGCTAAAAAACTTGCACCCTCCATTATAATTACAAGAATTATTTCTCTCATTTCTCTCATTAGTATTCTACTCCTTCATTACTAGAATTTTGTAGTAAGTTTAGGCTACCAATATTGTTATAAACAACTAAATTACAACACGTTATCAGCACGAAATGCTCCGTATAATCAAGGTTTATCTAAGCAAGCACAAGTCACTAATCAAGTTATATATGGTCGGTTATACCGCCTGAATTATATTTATGTAATCTAACTTTTATTAACTTCATTAACATTTATATTTATGTTATTTAAGTTATATATGGCCGGTGACCCAAAGTCCTACAAGTCCCGCATAAAGCGTACACACAATAAAGTCTAAGTTTAGGCACCTATCTCAAGTCGCCTAAATCCCTTAGACCATGCTCTGATACCACTTGAAACAACCCAACCCGTATTCCATGCAATAATTTTTTTTTTATGATGCACGTTTACGCGCCAATTAACGATGTAAACCATTCCCCAAGTTCCATTTAAAACATACAACAATCTAAATGTTTATGATAATGCTAAAAACGAACATATATTTCATAGCATTATTCCTCAAGAAAGACAAGCTTTTAGTTGCAATTGTTCTATTTACAAGTGATATTCGTTTAAATAATAAAAGGTGAAGACAAAAGACAGATTCGACGAATTGAAGACGCAAACGACCAAAAAGCTCAAAAGTACAAAAGACAATCAAAAAGGTTCCAATTATTGATAAGAAACGTCTCGAAATTACAAGAGTACAAGATTCAAAACGCAAAGTACAAAATATAAAATTGTACGCAAGGACGTTCGAAAATCCGGAACCGGGACCAGAGTCAACTCTTAACGCTCGACGCAACGGACTAAAAATTACAAGTTAACTATGTATATAAATATAATATAATATATAATTAATTATATTAATTATATATATATTATATATATATATTAAAAACCGTCGGCAGAGAAAACTCCAAGGACTGAGCTGTAAAATTAACCTCCGCGACTCGCGGAGTTTGAAGAGCATTTTGCCGCGAGTCGCGGAGCCCCAAAAATCAACTCTGGCTATAAAGCCAACCGAATTCTGATCAAAATTATCATCTTTTTTCTCCTCATTCATACGATATATATATATATATAATTTATATTTTAATTTAAATTTTAATTTTAATTCTAATAATAAGGGTATGTTAGCGAATGTTGTAAGGGTGTAAGTCGAAATTCTGTCCGTGTAACGCTACGCTATTTTTAATCATTGTAAGTTATGTTCAACCTTTTTACATTAATGTCTCGTAGCTAAGTTATTATTATGCTTATTTAAAACGAAGTAATCATGATGTTGGGCTAATTACTAAAATTGGGTAATTGGGCTTTGTACCATAATTGGGGTTTGGATAAAAGAACGACACTTGTGGAAATTAGACTATGGGCTATTAATGGGCTTTATATTTGTTTAACTAAATGAAAGTTTGTTAATGTTAATATAAAGATTTACAATTGGGCGTCCCTATAAATTACCATATACACTCGATCGGACACGATGGGCGGGGTATTTATATGTACGAATAATCGTTCATTTAACCGGACACGGGAATGGATTAATAGCCACTAGAATAATTAAAACAGGGGTGAAATTACATTCAAGGGTAATTGGTGTAATTGTTAACAAAGTGGTAAAACCTTGGTTTACACGCAGTCGATAACCTGGTGTATTCATTAAACAAAGTATTAAAACCTTGTTACAATTCGAATCCCCAATTAGTTGGAATATTTAACTTCGGGTATAAGGATAATTTGACGAGGACACTCGCACTTTATATTTATGACTGATGGACTGTTATGGACAAAAACCAGACGGACATATTGAATAATCCAGGACAAAGGACAATTAACCCATGGGCATAAAACTAAAATCAACACGTCAAACATCATGATTACGGAAGTTTAAATAAGCATAATTCTTTTATTTCATATTTAATTTCCTTTATTTTATATTTAATTGCACTTCTAATTATCGCACTTTTATTTATTTTATATTTAATCGCACTTTTAATTATCGTACTTTTTAATTATCGTAAGTTTATTTTATCGCACTTTTATTATTCGCAATTTCATTATCGTTATTTACTTTACGCTTTAATTTAAGTCTTGTATTTATTAGGTTTTAACTGCGACTAAAGTCTTAAAATCGACAAACCGGTCATTAAACGGTAAAAATCCCCCTTTATAATAATAATATTACTTATATATATGTTTGTATTTTTATAAAAGTAAACTAATATAGCGTTGAGCTTTGTTTAAAGATTTCCCTGTGGAACGAACCGGACTTACTAAAAACTACACTACTGTACGATTAGGTACACTGCCTATAAGTGTTGTAGCAAGGTTTAAGTATATCCATTCTATAAATAAATAAATATCTTGTGTAAAATTGTATCGTATTTAATAGTTTTTCCTAGTAAAATATAAACTATTTTATATACACCTCGCATAACATCAAGTATTTTTGGCGCCGCTGCCGGGGACCATCTTAAAAGCCGGAAGCGCAACGCTAATATAAAAAAAAAAAAATTTTAGCTTACTTCTATTAAAAATTCGTTTTTGTAAAAATACGTTTTAATTATTCAAAAATATAAAAAGAAAAACAAAAATATATGTATTTTTAAGATTTGTTAAATATTTAAGTTTTATAAGTTTCTTTATTTTTATTTTAGTTTATAAAAATATAAGTTTTATTAAATATCTTTTATTTAATTAAAAAACAGAAAACAGAAAATAAAAAAAAATAAAAAAAATAGAAAAACGCGTAAAAATTCTAAGCTGTCAACTGAATTTCTGAACCCCGCGAGTCGCGGGGTTTGAAGCCTTGAATACCGCAAGTCGCGGAGCTTTTCTGACACGCGAACAGAAACCCTAAAACTGCATTAATTACGGGTTATTATTATTAATTATAATTATTATTTAAACCTAATTATTATTATTATTATTATTAGTTTTATTTTTATTTTTACTTTTTATTTAATTTATGTATTTAGTATTAATTAGTTTTTATTAAATTGTAAAATTAGTAGTTTTATTAAATAAATAATATAAAAATAATATTTTTATAAAAATTGTACTTTTTACAACTTTTTGTATATTTTTATATTTTGTCCCTTTTTAATCGTTGTAGCGTAATATTTGTATTTTTTGCTCATATTTAATTTTAAACTTAGTTTTTGCTATAGTTATTTTTACTCCTAGATTTTTAGGCTTTGCCGTAGAATTCCTTAAGTACTTTTTCTTTAGACTAAGATTTAGGTGCTTTAGAATTTTGCGACGCCTTTTTAAGTTTTAGTTTCTTTTTAAGTTATTTCCATTTGGGATTTAGTTTTTCCTGTAAGCTTTAATATTTTTAGACCTTTTACTATGTACCAATTATCATTCCAATTAGTAATTTCAATTTGTGATTATAATTTTAAGTTAGTTGTAGTAATAAGGTTAGGTTAGTCAAGTATTTTTAAGTTTTTATAAGTTTCTTTTATTTTTCCGTCACCTTTTATTTTTCAACCATTTTTTCTTTTTCGACCTTTTGCGACGAACTCTTTTTCTCTCTTATTTCTCGCCATTCTAGTTTTTAGGACATAGAATTTTTTCTACTTCTTATCTAAATTTCTTAAAATTACGAAAATTTATTTTAAGTGGTTAAATTAATAGACATCAAAATTTTCTGGTTCGTAGTAATAGTTGGATTTGTACGTGGACCGGGTTATTGGAGCCAAACAGTCCTCAATTATATTGAGACCAAACGAATCCTGCCCCTCTGCTGCATCTTTTGCCTATTCGAAACGTGGGCAAAATCAGAAAAGTCTATTAATTGGATAACTTATTATAATTTTTCTTTCCTTTTAAAAACTAATAGGATATTCAGTGAATGCACCGAGCAAGACGTTCATCACCTTTTGTACGTTCACCACCTGTAACTAGATCAAGACATCGTTTAACAAATATAACCGCCGTTGATTTTTCTTTAGAATCGTCATCCAGTCGACCAAGTACTTCAGTTCAAATTTCCGATAATCCATTTTTTGAACCCAACCTCACAATTGAGAATCCGGAGAATATTCAGGAACGGTTTATAGATCCTGAACCACTAAACTTTCCTCCGGAACCACCAATCATTCAAACAGAGATTGTTGAGGAACGAACCATTAAATCAGAATCATCTAGTGATTCCGATTCAACAAATTCAATTATGGAGAATCTAGAACCTCTAAGTATGGAAGACCGAATGAGAGCTAAACGCACTGGCCAAGGTCACAAAATTACTCATCCAGACATTAATGCGCCAGATTATGAAATCAAAGGACAAATTCTACACATGGTGACTAATCAATGCCAATTTAGTGGTGCGCCGAAGGAAGATCCAAATGAACATCTACGTACCTTTAATAGAATCTGCACACTATTTAAAATACGAGAAGTGGAGGATGAACAGATATATCTCATGTTATTTCCCTGGACTTTAAAGGGAGAAGCCAAAGATTGGTTGGAATCGTTACCTGAAGGGGCGATTGATACATGGGATGTTTTAATTGACAAATTTCTTAAACAATTCTTTCCTGCATCTAAAGCCGTAAGACTTCAAGCAGAAATTGTTACGTTCACACAAAAGCCAAATGAAACTCTATATGAGGCGTGGACTAGATATGGAAAGTTATTAAGAGGATGTCCGCAACATGGTTTAGACACCTGTCAAATAGTACAAATATTCTACCGAGGATGCGACATCACTACAAGGAAAGACCTAGATATAGCAGCTGGTGGTTCTATTATGAAGAAAACCGAAACTGATGCTTACAAAATTATTGATAACACTGCTTCCCACTCACATGAGTGGCACCAAGAAAAAGATATCATTAGATCATCTAAAGCAGCTAGAGCCGATTCTAGCCATGACTTAGATTCCATTTCCGCAAAGATAGATGCTTTCGAGAGACGAATGGAAAAGATGACTAAAGATATTCATGCTATACGAATTAGTTGTGAGCAGTGTGGAGGACCACATTTGACAAAAGATTGTCTCAATATTGAATTAACAATGGAACAAAGAGAGAATATTTCATACATAAACCAAAGGCCTGGAAATAATTATCAGAATAATTATCAACCGCCAATACCGATTTACAATCAAAATCAGAATTACAACAGAAATATTCCATAAAACAACCAACAAGGTCCTAGCAATCAACAAGTATCTAACAATACTTACAATCAGCAAAGACCTATTTTTCCGATTAAACCACAACAAACCGATGATAAAAAGCCGAATTTAGAAGATATGATGACGAAGCTAGTTGAAACTCAAACACAGTTTTTCACATCTCAGAAACAAACCAATGAACAAAATGCTCAAGCATTTAGAAATCAACAAGCTTCTATTCAAAATCTGGAACAAGAAGTGAGTAACCTAGCAAGGTTAATAGGTGAAAGAAAACCGGGAAGTCTACCTAGTGATACAAACGCTAACCCCCGGAATGAAACAGCTAAAGCTATTACCACAAGAAGTGGTACAACACTTAAACCACCTGAAATACCTGTAACTTCTGATGAAACTATTCCTACTCCACAAGAACCACAACCTGATCAAGATAAGGAAAAAGAACCGGTAGTTGAAAAGGTTAATGAAAATAACACAGTTAAGGATAAACCTTATGTTAAACCATACCAACCACCACTTCCTTACCCGAGTAAAATGAAGAAAGAGAAACTTGAAGCCGAGCAATCCAAATTCTTGGATATGTTTAAACAGATAAATGTAAATCTTCCTTTCATTGATGTGATTTCAGGAATGCCAAGATATGCTAAATTCTTGAAAGATCTAATCTCAAATAGAAAGAAAATGGAAGAACTCTCGGCTGTTACTATGAATGCTAATTGTTCAGCAGTGCTGTTGAATAAGATACCAGAAAAACTATCTGATCCAGGAAGTTTCACAATTCCATGTTTTCTGGGTAGTCTTAGTTCAATAGAAGCATTGGCAGACTTAGGTGCTAGTATAAATCTAATGCCGTATTCACTATACGCTAAACTAGACCTTGGAGAATTGAAACCAACCAGAATAAGCATACAACTAGCCGATAGATCAATAAAATATCCTAGAGGGATAATGGAGAACATGCTAGTTAAAGTTGGTACTTTAGTATTTCCAGTAGATTTTGTTGTTTTGGACATGGAAGAAGATTCTCAAGTTCCTCTCATATTAGGAAGACCATTCTTAAACACGGCTAAAGCAATGATAGACGTGTTCGGTAAGAAACTGACCCTAAGTATAGAGGATGAGAGTGTTACCTTTTCAGTTGATAGAGCAATGCAACAACCGCAATCTGCAGATGATACATGTTATTATATTCAAACTATAGATGCACATGCAGAATTATTAGAAGAATTTCCAGAATTACAAGGAACAGGAGAATGTTCTTTAGGAGAAGGTAATGAACCAATTGATGAAGCTGAAATGTTAGCTACACTTATAGCTAATGGATATGAACCAACAACAGAAGAAATTCAAATGCTAAAAGAAGAAGACAGATATCGATATAAATCATCGATAGAAGAACCTCCGAAATTAGAGTTAAAGCCACTTCCAAACCATTTGGAATACGCTTATTTACATGGTGAATCTGAATTACCTGTAATAATATCGTCTTCTCTTACTGAAAATGAGAAATCACAACTCATTTCTGTGTTGAAAGCTCATAAACCAGCCATTGCATGGAAGATTCATGATATTAAAGGAATAAGTCCTTCGTATTGCACACATAAAATCCTTATGGAAGAGGGTCATAAAACGTATGTGCAACGCCAACGAAGACTAAATCCTAATATGCAAGATGTAGTTAAGAAAGAGATTATTAAACTGCTAGATGCAGGTTTGATATATCCAATTTCTGATAGTCCATGGGTAAGCCCAGTTCAATGCGTACCTAAGAAGGGTGGCATGACTGTCATTACAAATGAGAAAAATGAGCTTATTCCTACTAGGACTGTAACAGGATGGCGTGTATGTATTGATTATAGAAAATTAAATGACGCCACCAGAAAAGATCACTTTCCCTTACCTTTCATAGATCAAATGTTGGAAAGATTAGCCGGAAATAGTTACTATTGTTTTCTAGATGGATTTTCCGGATATTTTCAAATTCCAATAGCACCCGAAGATCAAGAGAAAACCACATTCACGTGCCCTTATGGTACTTTTGCTTACAAACGCATGCCATTTGGACTTTGCAACGCCCCTGCAACCTTTCAAAGGTGTATGATGGCGATTTTTCATGACATGATAGAAGAATGCATGGAAGTTTTCATGGATGACTTTTCAGTCTTTGGTGATACATTTAAATCATGTCTAGTTAATCTGGAACGAATGCTAATTAGATGCGAAAAATCAAATCTAGTACTTAATTGGGAGAAATGCCATTTCATGGTTAAAGAAGGCATCGTTCTTGGACATAAAATTTCAAAAGAAGGAATTGAAGTGGATAGAGCTAAAGTAGATGTAATTGCTAAACTTCCACATCCCACCAATGTTAGAGGAGTTAGGAGTTTTCTAGGGCATGCCGGTTTTTACCGACGTTTCATAAAAGATTTTTCTAAAATTGCCACTCCTATGAATAAACTCCTAGAAAAGGATGCGCCATTCATCTTTTCAGATGAGTGTATCAAATCTTTTAATATTCTTAAAGAAAAACTCACTAATGCACCGATCATGATAACACCAAATTGGAATCTACCATTTGAACTAATGTGCGATGCAAGTGATTTTGCAATGGGAGCCGTTTTAGGACAAAGGATTGAAAAACGATTTCAACCTATATATTATGCTAGTAAGACATTACAAGGAGCACAAACAAACTATACAACTACTGAAAAAGAACTCCTTGCTATTGTCTTTGCTTTTGACAAATTTCGATCATATCTCGTTCTAGCAAAAACGGTGGTCTATACAGACCATTCTGCTCTTAGATACCTATTTTCAAAACAAGATGCTAAACCAAGATTAATACGTTGGATCTTACTCTTACAAGAGTTTGATATTGAAATCCGAGATAAAAGAGGAGCAGAAAATCTCGCCGCTGATCATCTTTCTCGTCTTGAAAATCCCGAATTAGAAGTTCTGAATGAATCAGCCATACAAGACAACTTTCCTGATGAATATCTATTGAAGATAGATTATAAAGAAATCCCATGGTTTGCAGACTATGCAAACTACTTAGTTTGTGGATTCCTTGAAAAAGGATTATCGTACCAAAGACGAAAGAAATTCTTCAGTGATATAAAACACTATTTCTGGGAAGATCCACATCTGTTTAAAAGTTGTCCCGATGGAATAATACGCCGATGTGTATTTGGAGATGAAGCTAGTAAAATTTTAAACCATTGTCACACAGGACCAACAGGAGGGCATTATGGGCCTCAACTAACAGCAAGAAAAGTTTATGAAGCTGGATTCTATTGGCCTACAATTTACAAAGACGCACACCTTCTTTGCAAATCCTGTGATGCATGTCAAAGGGCCGGAAAAATAAGTCAACGTGATGAAATGCCACAAAATGTCATCCAAGTATGTGAAGTATTTGACATTTGGGGTATTGACTTTATGGGTCCATTTCCAAAATCTCATAATAATCTATATATACTCGTAGCCATTGATTATATATCTAAATGGGCGGAAGCACAAGCTCTCCCAACTAATGATGCACGAGTTGTAGTCAACTTTTTAAAACGTCTTTTAGCAAGGTTTGGAACACCGAAAGCTTTAATAAGTGATCGGGGTACTCATTTCTGTAATAATCAACTTGATAAAGTTCTTAAAAGATATGGAGTAACTCATAAAATCTCCACCGCATATCATCCACAAAAAAGTGGACAAGTTGAAAATACCAACCGAGCTTTAAAACGTATTCTAGAGAAAACCGTAGGATCAAATCTGAAGGAATGGTCCATTAAATTGGAGGATGCACTCTGGGCTTTTAGAACAGCCTACAAAACTCCAATTGGAACCACACCTTTTAGACTTGTTTATGGAAAAGCATGTCATCTTCCAGTAGAAATTGAACACAAAGCATTTTGGGCTTTGAAGACATGTAATCTTGATTTACATGAAGCCAGACGTCTACGATTAAGTCAACTAAACGAATTAGAAGAATTAAGACATGAAGCATACGAAAATTCGTTAATCTATAAAGAAAGAACGAAGAAATGGCATGATAAAAGAATCAGAAGTTCAAAAGAATTTAAAGAAGGAGACAGAGTTCTTCTTTTCAATTCACGATTCAAGCTATTTCCTGAAAAATTGAAATCAAGATGGTCTGGACCATTCATAGTCAAAAGAGTTTTCCCATACGGAATGATAGAATTGATAAATTCAAATGGGATTGAATTTAAAGTTAATGGTCACAGAGTTAAACATTACATACATGGTCCGATGGAAGTCGACAACGAAGTTAATCACAATTTCGACACCACAGCTAACTAAGTGTGGGGAGAATCAAGTCTTTAAAGGATAATATGTATTTCTGTTAGAGTTAGATTGTCTGTTTTCGTGTAGTTCTCGAAAATGGAACCCGAATGGTCTTTCCCTAGCAGACCCTAAAGAACTAGTCTTCTCCCCCCATTCTGAATTTTTATTTTTTTTAGGTTTTTATGAAATGAAGACTGCTTGTGAACTAAACCATGGTCTAATGCTACACGCTTTGATCACTAAAAGAAATAATGATATACTACCGAGCGAATTAGTATCAGTAATCAGAGAAAGAATGGACGGAGTTAGAAAAGAATCCAGATGCGAAGATAATAAGTTACAATTTGGTAAAGGAAAATCAAAATCCGCAGCGAAAAGAAGAGCACGACACCTAGAACGATGTCACAAATGCGGAAAATGGTCACATGGAGGTAAATGTTCAAATAATCAAACCTATTCAAATACCGAATTTGTTACTTTATGCAGAGACGGACCGTTCATATGTTTAGAAGAAAAGACACTGAATGCTCGAAGTTACGCCTATGTAGCCATGGAAAATCAATTAAACCGACTATCTTATGAATGGAATAGATCATATAACTAAGAAATCTATTTCACAGGTATGTCTGTATAGTTTTTAGTTTTTATTTTTAACCTTTTGATAATAAACGCTAATTTGTTCGCTAAAAAGTATTAAATTGGTATTGAATAAAATTAGGTTTGGCGACCGAAATTATTGATATCATTCAAAAATTTATTACATCACTGCGAAATTTAACGTTTATTCTTAAGGTATAAATATCTTTAATCAATCAACCCAAAATATTTCAAAAATTCGTCATGAGTTAAATTAGGTCTTGGAACCGAAATTACTTTACCGAAAAGAGGGGCGCATATTTTTGATAATATTTGATTGATTAAAGTGGGATAAAAAGACAAAAAGATTTTTAAATTTATTTTTTACCATGTTTTTAAAATTAATATTTAAATCTTAAATTAATATTGTAAACTCTGTAAAAACAATATATTTAAAATTGTAAATATTTGAAAAATTAATATAAGTTTGATATGAATTTATAAATTTTTAAATTAAGTTTGGTGTGAATTTTTAATTTTTAAAATATAAATTTTTAATTTTATGCATTTCAAATTTTAAGTTTGGTGTGAATTTTTAATATTAATTTTGAATTTTATATTTAAGTTGTGTGAATTTAAAAACAAAAATTTACTTTATCTCATTAAGTTAAGAATATGATTTTTAAAATTCGTCGTAAGTTGAAGACTAGGTCTTTGAACCGAAATTGCTTTACCCGAGGGAGGGACGAGAACTTTTATTATCATTATTTTTAATCTTATTGAATTAGAGTATGCCAAAAACATTTAAAAAACCCAAAAATCTTAGCTTTTAAAACAATCGCTACAAAAAGACAAATTTTAAAATTTTGTCGAAGGACGGACTAGGACATCGATCCGAAACGACCTCGTCCTAAATAACAAGGGAAACAAAATTTTAAAATTAATTACTTAATTGTTTTATAAGTTAAAGATTATAAAAAAAAAAAAAAAAAAAAGAGCAAACTCCGCGACTCGCGGAGTTTGAAAGGAAAATCTCCGCGACTCGCGGAGGGATCAAAACCCAGAAAAAAAATAACAAACACCCGAACTGATCAGTCAAAAACACAAAAACACCCCAAAATAACAGCGAAACTGCACCCGAAAAAACCCGAAAATCACCCCCAAAAATCCCAATTTTTAACCGTTAATCACCAAATTTTTTGCTAAAATCATGTTGAGAAGGATGCTATCTAAGAATTACTCAAGAAAAACGGTAAATTTCTACACCTAAACACCATTTAATTCGAAATTTGGTGTTCTTGAGCTATTTTTTCCCAATTTGATTTTGATGCTTTTTAGTGTAATTAAGCTTAAATTGTTTATGTATTATGCTTGTATAACCTAGATTGATGCTGTTTAACATGATTAGAAGCCTTAAACTTCAAATTTTGAGTAATCTAGGGTTTGTGTTCTTGAGCAAATTTGGGGCTTTTTGATATAAACAGGTTATGGCCGATTTTTGTCATGAATTGTTGCTAAATTGAGTAGTGTAACATGTCTAGGTAGTTAAATGATCCAAACTTTGAGCCTAAACATGATTTTGAGAATTAAAGTGGACTTTTTCAAGTCTAAAATTCATGAACTTGATTTTTGAAAGATAATGCCATTTGAGACTTGTTTAATTGCTAGTAATGATTATTTTGTCATGTTATTTGAGTTGAATGCTTATGAACTTGGCGAAAATTTGCGTATATGCTTATTTGAAAAAGTGTAGATTTGATAAAAATGTGAAAATGAGCTTAAGTTTGATATAAATTGATAATGTCATTGTAATTATTTTGATTGATGATTTTGCTGACACTAATGCATATTTGGATGCACAAAATTTGTGTTTGATGTGTTTTGCAGAATGAAAGGGGTGAATCTTCATCCCAAGCCCGCAATGCTCCTGCTGAGAATTTGGAACAACAGGAGGTAGATAACTACTACAAGCAGGATGTACCTCATCCAGTCATGACCTTTTCCGATATGCACTTGGAAGAATTGCACCCGAACCTGAGATTTGACAGACTTTGGATAGATTATCCAAAATATCAACGGGGTTTGCATACTCTTCACTCTAAGGTTGTTGAGGTACCGAGGGTCATAGAATGGGGACCCTTAGAAGCTGTAGAATTGGCCGGGCCAATTAGGGAATTACTTGTACAGAGGTATGGTAATTCTTCTTTTAATGACTGGATATGTTTATTCACCATACGCAGACCTGTATATAAAGTATGGTGTGAAGAGTTGTTATGTAGTATAGAGTTGAATGATCGGGTAGCTAGTTTAACCGATCGTTCTTTTATTAGATTTTTGTTAGGCGGTTCGATGCGCCACATGTCTTTACTGGACATGGCTCAGGCTTTACGTATATATACGCCTGAGGAGTTAGCGTCTGCCGATTGTAGAGGATTGATACTAAACGGTAGAAAGATAGATGAGAATTTTGATACACACGATGTGTGGAGTCAAATGACAAGCCATCACCGTTTCAAAGGGGGAAACTACTCTTATTTGGATATAGATAGAGCCGAATTAAGAGTGATACATAGGTTTTTAGCTAATTCGATTACACAAAGGGGTAAAAACAAAGAAAAGGTAAATGAACAAGATTTGTTTTACCATATGTGTATTCGAGACCCACAGAGCGCTGTAAGTATACCATATTGTGTGGGTTATTATTTATCAGCTATGGTTCGGGGGATGCGTCCACATAGCATAATAGGAGGTGGTATTTTTATTACTTTGATTGGTGAATATCTCGGTGTGGATATAAGTCGGGGGGGATTATTACTAGAAGAGCCGGAACCCCGCGACACTATAGGTTTAAATGTATACCATGGTGCGAAAGTTTTGAAGAGGCGAAATAACGCCGCAGTACGATACCATGGTAGACATCCACAGGTGGAGAGAAACCAGCAGCAAGGTAATGTAGGAGGGGGAAATGAGATGCAAGAAATGCATAGGTTTATAGCTTCTCAGGAATACGAAAATGCTAGACAGAGAGCATTTGAAGATTGGCAAGTTCATCAGAACCAGATCATAGCGCATTGCCAACATATAGGTAGAAACTATATTCCTACACCGAAACCCGTCTTCCCTCCTTGGTCGATAGAGATGCAGCCACCATATCCTACGTATGACCCTGCCGAAGCATTCTATAGCACTTATGGTTATGCCTGGAACCCCTATTGGTACCAATATCATCCTTAGTTTACTTATTATTTTTTATTATTTTGTAATTTGTAATTATTGATATGTTTAATACTTTTGTTAATATTGTAATCATTTTTATAATTATCTAACTTTTATTCTTAGACTTTAATAATTTTTGAATGTGGGGTAATATACCAAACTTCAAAAATATGTATATATGTTTGCAGTTTATCTTATGTACACAACAGGGTAAAACAACGCATTTTCAAAGACTGGCATTAAGTTCAGCAAAAGCAACTAATTTTGACGACAAGATGCAAAATATGTGTGAAATAACAACAAGACGGAATGAACAAATGATGTGCACCATTTATCATTCAGCAAACAAACGCCAATATATTTGGAAACTTTGGTAAAATTTAATCATTTTCACACAAATCACCCTCAATAATTTAAATTGTTACTGATTTCTTGCAAATGAGGGCATTGCAAGATCTTAAGTGTGGGAAGGGGTTAAATTCTTTCGGATTTTAAAATTTTTATCTTAAACACTTGGTTACCATTAAAAATACTAGTAAAGCAGTAGTTGTATTAGAATCTAGTGCTCTCTGATAAAAAAGAACAGCCCTAGTCTTATATACTGACTACCCAATTCTAGTAAAATTTTTCAAAATTTTCAATTAAATGAATTCAAAATCATGTTTGACGATAAAACTAGGTTTTAACACAGAAATTATTGTTATCTCAGAAAGAACATAAATTAAGAAACAAATTAAAATGTCAAAATTCATTTAAAATGGAATAGAGGACGATAAAAAGAAAAATAAAAAGCCAAGTGTGGGAAAATTTACCAAATTATTTTAAACATATGTCACATATATCTGTAACAAATAACTGAAAATACTTTTGCTTTGGACTAAACTAAACTGTTTTACTCGATGAAAGAAAAGAAGAGATGGATCTACATGATGAATCAATTCCATCATTAAAAGGAAGTAAAGTCTTCCGAAAAAGACACGCGCTTCTTGATTTAGGTCATGAAGTTATCGTCCAGACCAGCTGTAGGTTGACGAAAAATCTAGAAAAGTCATCACTAAAATCAGCAGGAAATCCACGGACCTCAGCATTAAACAGGATCGCCAAGTGGTCAGATTTATCCTAACCATGAGAAGGATTTATCTCGTACAATGGGGGGGCACCATGCAAATTAGCTGGATAAGACTAATGAATCAGATCCCCAGAAAGGATAATCTCCTTAAAGATTAAAAATCAGCTTTTAAGACTAATATTACTCAATCCTAGAGATTGACCTTAAAGATTGAGAATTACAAACTCATGGAATTCAATGATATCTAAACTCGAGCTTAAACGAGAAAATATTTTGATCAAAATTACAAACCGATTTGTTTTCTGAAAACCCTATTTTCAATGCGTTCATTACCATTGAACGTAAAATCCTAGGAATTCACCTGGAATTCATTAGGTCACCTGAACTAAATCGGGTGTCAACCGTAAGAACGGTGGTTGCATAACATGGTCAAAGACAGGACCTTGTGCCAGACCGAAAAATTATAAGGGTGAGCTTTACTATTGCTCCTACCAAGGATAGTAATTGCGTCCGACACGTTATAGACCATAATCAAAAGCATGTCACGGGACATTGCCTTAACAGTTGCTTGTTCAACGCTTTCCTTTACAACCGGACAGTAGTTTACCGAAAGGTAATATACGGGACAAGTAAACTGGACGTGTTGCTTTCCAAATACAAGGTTAGCAAGTGGGTGACACAAACCCGCAAGTTTGAGCTAAAATTTTCAAATCTGAAACCCACCAAACCCACAAAAATATTTTGCAAACACCGGTAAAGGGTTATTCCGGAAAACTTATCTAGGGTAAAAACTAGATTTCAAAAGATCAAATGTTTTCATAAAGATCCAATTTCCTTAATGGATCTAAATTTTTATAGTCATGTGGGACTGTAAACCATATCGTTACTACCATTGTTTATACCGCCGTATAGAAATCACTGATGTACAAAGTGTGAAGAATAAAGAAGTGATTCTAGTATTTCAAGACAATATTGCTTGAGGACAAGCAACGCTCAAGTGTGGGAATATTTGATAATGCTAAAAACGAACATATATTTCATAGCATTATTCCTCAAGAAAGACAAGCTTTTAGTTGCAATTGTTCTATTTACAAGTGATATTCGTTTAAATAATAAAAGGTGAAGACAAAAGACAGATTCGACGAATTGAAGACGCAAACGACCAAAAAGCTCAAAAGTACAAAAGACAATCAAAAAGGTTCCAATTATTGATAAGAAACGTCTCGAAATTACAAGAGTACAAGATTCAAAACGCAAAGTACAAAATATAAAATTGTACGCAAGGACGTTCGAAAATCCGGAACCGGGACCAGAGTCAACTCTTAACGCTCGACGCAACGGACTAAAAATTACAAGTTAACTATGTATATAAATATAATATAATATATAATTAATTATATTAATTATATATATATTATATATATATATTAAAAACCGTCGGCAGAGAAAACTTCAAGGACTGAGCTGTAAAATTAACCTCCGCGACTCGCGGAGTTTGAAGAGCATTTTGCCGCGAGTCGCGGAGCCCCAAAAATCAACTCTGGCTATAAAGCCAACCGAATTCTGATCAAAATTATCATCTTTTTTCTCCTCATTCATACGATATATATATATATATAATTTATATTTTAATTTAAATTTTAATTTTAATTCTAATAATAAGGGTATGTTAGCGAATGTTGTAAGGGTGTAAGTCAAAATTCTGTCCGTGTAACGCTACGCTATTTTTAATCATTGTAAGTTATGTTCAACCTTTTTACATTAATGTCTCGTAGCTAAGTTATTATTATGCTTATTTAAAACGAAGTAATCATGATGTTGGACTAATTACTAAAATTGGGTAATTGGGCTTTGTACCATAATTGGGGTTTGGATAAAAGAACGACACTTGTGGAAATTAGACTATGGGCTATTAATGGGCTTTATATTTGTTTAACTAAATGAAAGTTTGTTAATGTTAATATAAAGATTTACAATTGGGCGTCCCTATAAATTACCATATACACTCGATCGGACACGATGGGCGGGGTATTTATATGTACGAATAATCGTTCATTTAACCGGACACGGGAATGGATTAATAGCCACTAGAATAATTAAAACAGGGGTGAAATTACATTCAAGGGTAATTGGTGTAATTGTTAACAAAGTGGTAAAACCTTGGTTTACACGCAGTCGATAACCTGGTGTATTCATTAAACAAAGTATTAAAACCTTGTTACAATTCGAATCCCCAATTAGTTGGAATATTTAACTTCGGGTATAAGGATAATTTGATGAGGACACTCGCACTTTATATTTATGACTGATGGACTGTTATGGACAAAAACCAGACGGACATATTGAATAATCCAGGACAAAGGACAATTAACCCATGGGCATAAAACTAAAATCAACACGTCAAACATCATGATTACGGAAGTTTAAATAAGCATAATTCTTTTATTTCATATTTAATTTCCTTTATTTTATATTTAATTGCACTTCTAATTATCGCACTTTTATTTATTTTATATTTAATCGCACTTTTAATTATCGTACTTTTTAATTATCGTAAGTTTATTTTATCGCACTTTTATTATTCGCAATTTCATTATCGTTATTTACTTTACGCTTTAATTTAAGTCTTGTATTTATTAGGTTTTAACTGCGACTAAAGTCTTAAAATCGACAAACCGGTCATTAAAAGGTAAAAATCCCCCTTTATAATAATAATATTACTTATATATATGTTTGTATTTTTATAAAAGTAAACTAATATAGCGGTGAGCTTTGTTTAAAGATTTCCCTGTGGAACGAACCGGACTTACTAAAAACTACACTACTGTATGATTAGGTACACTGCCTATAAGTGTTGTAGCAAGGTTTAAGTATATCCATTCTATAAATAAATAAATATCTTGTTTAAAATTGTATCGTATTTAATAGTTTTTCCTAGTAAAATATAAACTATTTTATATACACCTCGCATAACATCAGTTTACAAAAGGCACGAAGGCCATTAATTAAGTTTAATACAAGTTCGACCCATTAAAATGATAGTTTTAATCCAAACAACACTTCGAGCATGGTTTGGGGCTAAACTACCCAAAACGCTAGGCCAACTTCAAAAGCTTCAACAAGCAACATCAATGGACATCTAGTGCCCAACAACCCCTTTGCCCTTATTCGCACCTGCATCTAAAAAGATAAACAACGAGAGGGGTAAGCTAACGCTTAGGGAATGCAATAATTATACATGTTCATATATAACCTACTTACTTGAAATCACTTACAAATACCTCATAAGAGCTAGCAATTCGACAAACATGCAAACATCATGCATAAACTACTATCCACAATTCACAAGAAGCTAGCAACCAACAATAGTATATAGTTCATAATTTAATATGCTAAATACACATTCACACATCCATGGTTACCCGATCATACAAGGGAACGGTACTCGAAAGATCGCCGGAGTTCATAACATCTATTAGTGTTACTTAAACACCGCGTAATCACTAATTTCCCCCGGGTGATGTCTTAAACACCGCGACTAATTCACCCTCATGACAACGTGGCGTCTTAAACACCGCGACAAATCCACACGTCAATCAAAACAATGAGTGGTGTCTTGAACACCGCGACAATTCCACTCCCATGACAATGTGGCGTCTTAAACACCGCGACAATACCACATGTCAATCAACCATGAGTAGTGTCTTAAACACCGCGACAATACTACTCGTTACTTAGAATGTGGTGTCTTAAACACCGCGATAATGCCACATTCATACTACGCAAATAAATACATTATATACGTACACGCATAATTATTCCACTCACCTTAACACCTCGGTGGTGATTTAATGCTTCCGAATGCTTCAAAGCAAGTACCTATTACATAAGTACACATTTAATTACACAACTAGTGGAATTAACCACATTACACATACTTGAGCATTTAATGACCCGATTCGCATTAAATGACTCAACCGCACCAAAATCGCCCTTAATTGGCCAAGACCCAACTTTAATCACTAAAGCTAGTGAATTAAAGTTTACTAACTTCAATTAACATAACTTAGGGTAATTCATACCCATTTCACCCAAACTAGGTCAACATTACTCATTTGACCCATTATAACACTCACACTTACAAGCTTAGTCTAACATGACCCAATTAACATCTCTTTCAACTTTAAACAAGTGTCTTGATGCTTAACAACACAATTTACACTTAAAATTCTCATTAAACAAGACCAAACCCTAGATTACATCTATTTAATGTTTTCCTTTCATCACATGACCCAAGTTCACCCATTTTAACCCCAAATGGGTCATACAAGTCTCTAGTGGCCAAAACCCTAACCATAAACCAATTAAAACTCAAATCATAGAGTTAGGACTTACCAAGACTACCAAAATGTAGCTAGCGATGCAAGGAACAACTTTAACACTCGGACTTGGACAAGATTTGGCCTTCTTCCCTTCCAAAATGAGCTCTCTCACTCTAAAACTCAATCTCTCTCTCTAGATTTGATTTTAATTAAATGAAAATGTGAAGAATGAGTTTTGGATAAGCTTGAACCAGCTTTTGACTCCCAAAACCGGTCACCAAGTGAAAAGACTAACATACCCTTCTTTTAAATTACAAAATAAAAAGGTATGCTGATTCAGGGGTGTGCGCGCCGCGCACACTATATACGCGCCCCGCGCACCAAGTGTAATTTGTGTGAGCCGCGCACCTATAATGCGCGCCCCGTGCACCAAGTGTAAATTCTGTGAGCCGCGCACATGAGAGTGCGCACCGCGCACCTAGTGTAATTTTTGACTGGTCACTTTTTCTTCATACGTGCGCGCCTCACACCCTAACAAACGCGCCTCATACATTCTAGACTTCGATTTTTGGACATTTTCTTGCACTTTTAACCAATCGAATTTATACCCACAACCTTTATAACCCGCGATAACATAAGAGCTTCAAAATATAGGAAAATAACACAACTTTCGCGATAAACACTTAAACTATACATAATTGATCCCGGTTAATATTAAATGTTTACAAGGTAACAATACGCACCTTAAGTCATATATAAGAAAATCGGGATGTTACAACTCTCCCCCACTTGAATCAGAGCGCGTCCTCGCGATCCAAGCCGCATGACAAGCCGGGAGATAAACCAAAACAAACTCTTTGGATTCCCACGTAAATTCGGAACCCTTTTGATGTCGCCATTGCACCTTGAAAGTTCTAACTTCTTTGTTCCGCAACATTTTAACCTTCTCATCAAGGATTGCAATCGGCTCTTCGGCATATTCTAACTTATTATTCAACGTAATCTCATCTAACGGCACCCAAGTCGAGTCATCCGCAAGACACTTACGAAGATGGGAAACATGAAATGTGTTATGAATTCCCGCAAGTTCTTCGGGTAACTCTAGTCGATAAGCAACCTCACCAACACATGCCAAAACCTTGAAAGGACCAATAAACCGAGGAGCTAACTTTCCTCGTTTCCGAAATCGGATAACACCCTTCCATGGAGAAACCTTAAGCATCACCATGTCACCTTCTTGAAACTCAATCGTTCTCCTACCTTTATCGGCATAAGACTTTTGTCGATCTTGCGCCGCTTTATGTCGAGCCCGAATCATCTCAATTTTACTATTCGTCTCCAAAACCAAATCGGAACTTCCGATCTCTCGTTGACCCACTTCTCCTTAACAAATGGGAGTTCGACACCTACGCCCATAGAGCATCTCATAAGGTGGCATTCCAATACTAGTGTGGTAACTATTATTGTACGAGAATTCCACCAATGGTAAGTGCTCATCCCAACTACCACCAAAATCAATAATACACGCCCTTAACATATCCTCCAACGTTTGGTTCGTACGCTCGGTTTAACCGTCCGTTTAAGGATGATATGCCGTGCTCATTTTCAATTGAGTACCCATATCTTCATGAAACTTGTTCCAAAACCGAGACGTGAAACGAGTATCTCGATCTGAAACAATAGATATAGGAATCCCATGGCTCGATATCACCTCCTTGATAAACAACTTGGATAAAGTCTCCGATGATATCGTTTCCCGAATGGGAAGAAACAAGGCACTCTTCGTCAATCTATCAACTATCACCCAAATCGTATCATATTGGGTCCTCGCCGTCTTTGGTAACTTGGTAATGAAGTCCATGGTAATGTGCTCCCATTTCCATTTCGGGACTTCCAATGGCTGTAACTTACCATACGGCTTTTGGTGTTCGGCTTTAACTTGCAAACACGTGACGCATTGTTCAACATACTTAACCACATCACGTTTCATACCGGGCCACCAATAATCTTTCCTCAAATCATAGTACATTTTTGTTGCACCCGCATGAATGGAATACTTTGACTTATGTGCTTCATCAAGTAGCACTTGTCGGTTACCACCCATCTTAGGTACCCACACTCTTCCTTGAAACGATAATAAACCACACGAGCCCATAGTAATGGACTCTGTTTTTCCCACAATCGGCTCTTCATGCTTGTTGTGAACATACGCCTCTATTTGAATCTCACCAAGCTTTATAAGGAAATCGTTAGTGATGATCATGCATAACGACCCTACTCGTATTGCCGGATGTTGACTCTTTCTACTCAACGCATCCGCGACCACGTTCGCCTTACCCGGATGATAAAGTATTTCACAATCATAATCCTTTACCACATCCATCCACCTACGTTGACGATAATTCAAATCTCGTTGACTAAAGAGATGTTTCAAACTCTTATGATCCGAATAAATCGTACACTTGACACCATATAAGTAGTGGCGCCAAATTTTCAACGCATGAACCACCGCTGCCAATTCAAGATCATGATTCGGGTATCTCTTTTCGTGTTCCTTTAATTGTCGAGAGGCGTAAGCGATGACTTTACCTCTTTGCATCAAAACACACCTGAGCCCATTTAAAGAAGCATCACAATAAACCGTCATGTCTTCTACCCCTTCCGGCAACACTAACACAGGGGCTTGACACAATTTCTCTTTTAACAATTGAAAAGCGATTTCTTGCTCGTTCTCCCAATTGAATCTTACGTTCTTCCTCGTCAATTTAGTAAAGGAGAAGCAATCTTGGAAAAGTCTTGGATAAATCGACGGTAATAACCAGCCAACCCGAGAAAACTTCGGATTTCCGTAGGCGTAGTCGGTTGTCCCCAACTCTTCACCGTTTCTATCTTCCCCGAATATGGCCAAGGAATTGAACTTCCCTTAGCCAAAATTCACATTTGGAGAATTTTGCATACAACTTCTCCTTCCGCAATGTCTTCAACACTTCACGCAAATGGTGCTCATGTTCCTTCATACTCTTAGAATAAACAAGTATGTCGTCGATGAACACAATTACCGACTTGTCCAACATAGGTTGGCACACCCAGTTCATAAGATCCATGAATGTCGCCGGTGCATTCGTAAGACCAAAAGGCATAACTACAAACTCAAAATGCCCGTAACGAGTTCGAAAAGCCGTTTTCTCTATGTCTTCCTCACGGACCCGCACTTGATGATAGCCGGACCGTAGGTCAATCTTAGAAAAATACGTTGCACCTTGGAGTTGGTCAAACAAATCGTCAATATGAGGCAATGGATAACGATTCTTGATCGTCACTTTGTTCAACTCCCGATAATCGATGCACATCCGCATACTACCATCTTTCTTTTTCACAAACAAAACCGGAGCACCCCATGGCGAGGAGCTTGGTCGAATAAAACCCTTCTCAAGTAACTCTTGGGTTTGATTTAACAACTCTTGCATTTCCGTCGGTACTAAACGATAAGGAGTTTTAGCAATGGGAGTAGCTCCCGGAACCAACTCAATGCGAAATTCTACTTGTCTTTCCGCCGGGACACCCGGTAATTCATCCGGAAAAACATCTTCAAATTCATTAACCACTGGGATTTCACGAATAGATGGTGGCTCATCACGAGTATCAACTACATGAGCAAGATAACATATACCACCACTCTTGAGAAAACGTCGCGCCCGTGCATAAGTGCATAATGGCACGAGTCTTCTTCGTTTGTCGCCATGAATAATCAACTCTCCCCCACTTGGGGTCTTGACACGAATGAACTTATCATGGCATGCAATATCGGCTCTATAACGATCGAGCCAATCCATACCAACAACAATATCAAACTCACCCAAAGTCATCGGGATGAGATCGATTTTAAACGTTTCGGTACCAAACACAACATTACAATTTTCACACACATCAACCACTAGCGCCGTCTTGCCATCCGCTATTTCAACTTCTACCGGATGACTCAACTTAATTAGCGGTTTATTTAACTTAGGCACAAATCGAGGCAACACAAAAGACAAATTAGCACCGCTATCAAATAATATCCTTGTCGGATTAGAATTAACCATGAAAGTACCTGAGACAACTTCATTGGAATGCTTGGCCTCATCATTGGTCATCCAATAGTTTCGCCCCCGGGCCGTACCCGCCGCCTTCTCTAACCTCTTAACATTATCATTATTCAAATCGGGACATTCCGGCTTCTTGTGCCCTTCCTTACCACAATTATAACAAGTGAGTTTGGTTATAGAAGATGGTTTGGTGCAATCACGGGCCATATACCCCCTTCGCCCACAATTGTGACAAGAATAAGGAAAATCCCCCGAAGCACCTTTCTTCACGCTTCCAACACTCTCGGAGCCCTTCTTATACTTCTTGTTAGAAAAATTCGATTGACTAGTAGCTTCAAACTTCTTTTTGCCCAAGGTAAAGCCACTTTTTCTCAATACAAGTGCCTCAAAACCTTTGGCCATGTTAAACAACTCATCAAAACTTTTCACTACATTCACACTTATCTTCTCTTGATAACTATCATTCAAGATCCGATAGAAATCTTCTTTCAACATCTTATCATTCCCGACATACTCCGGGCAAAATTGGGCCTTAGACAAAAAAACGGATTTGAGAGTGTTCAAATCCATCGACCCTTGCCTCAAGGAATGTAACTCGTCCTTAAGCCTAGTAAGATCGGCCGGAGTTCGGTATTCATCGAAAAACTCTTTCTTGAATTCATCCCAAGTGAATTCCATGCATTGTTCTTTGCCATATAGTTGGATCTTCGCGTCCCACCACAATTTAGCATCGCCCCTTAACATACTACACCCATACCTTGTCTTCTTATCGAGAGGACATTCACAAGTACGGAAAGCCCCCTCCATATCGGAGATCCATTGGGCACTCTTAAGAGGGTCTCTTTCACCTTCAAAGGTGGGAGGTTGAGAATCCTTGAAGTTCTTATAGTAAAAGTCTCGTCTTCCCACATTATCTTCGTGAAGAACGGCATTTACTTGCTCCTTGACTACATTGACTAATTGCTCGTCAATCGTATCTAGAAACATTTTCTTAACATCCTCGAGGAACTCCGCCTTTTGACGTTTAAAGATGGCCTCAACCTTGGCCGTGAACTCAACGTCCTCACTCGTACCCCCGTTATCAACATCGGGTCCATTTCTCGTCTTCATTCTATAAAACGAAAAGGATTAAACGACGAAGCAAAAGGACTTAACACGAATGTATGTACACAAACACCACACTATCCCATCTTGCTCGACAATCATCGTACATCACTTGTTTGACATGATTTGCACCCGTAACAATGGTAGCTAATCATTGTTACGCGAGCACGTCGCATTAACTTGCTAGTACCACATTAATCTCGCTTGGTGATTGCTAAACCCAACACAAAACCATTAGCACAAGGTTAGTTCACATAAACTAAAATACTAATAATTCCCGATTAGACCCAAAGTCCTACAAGTCCCGCATAAAGCGTACACACAATAAAGTCTAAGTCTAGGCACCTATCTCAAGTCGCCTAAATCCCTTAGACCATGCTCTGATACCACTTGAAACAACCCAACCCGTATTCCATGCAATAAATTTTTTTTTTATGATGCACGTTTATGCGCCAATTAACGATGTAAACCATTCCCCAAGTTCCATTTAAAACATACAACAATCTAAATGTTTACAAAAGGCACGAAGGCCATTAATTAAGTTTAATACAAGTTCGACCCATTAAAATGATAATTTTAATCCAAACAACACTTCGAGCATGGTTTGGGGCTAAACTACCCAAAACGCTAGGCTAACTTCAAAAGCTTCAACAAGCAACATCAAGGGACATCTAGTGCCCAACAACCCCTTTGCCCTTATTCGCACCTGCATCTAAAAAGATAAACAACGAGAGGGGTAAGCTAACGCTTAGTGAATGCAATAATTATACATGTTCATATATAACCTACTTACTTGCAATCACTTACAAATACCTCATACTAGCTAGCAATTCGACAAACATGCAAACATCATGCATAAACTACTATCCACAATTCACAAGAAGCTAGCAACCAACAATAGCATATAGTTCATAATTTAATATGCTAAATACACATTCACACATCCATGGTTACCCGATCATAAAGGGAACGGTACTCGAAAGACTGCCGGAGTTCATAACATCCATTAGTGTTACTTAAACACCGCGTAATCACTAATTTCCCCCGGGTGATGTCTTAAACACCGCGACTAATTCACTCTCATGACAACGTAGCGTCTTAAACACCGCGACGAATCCACACGTCAATCAAAACAATGAGTGGTGTCTTGAACACCGCGACAATTCCACTCCCATGACAATGTGGCGTCTTAAACACCGCGACAATACCACATGTCAATCATCCATGAGTAGTGTCTTAAACACCTCGACAATACTACTCGTTACTTAGAATGTGGTGTCTTAAACACCGCGACAATGCCACATTCATACTACGCAAATAAATACATTATATACGTACACGCATAATTATTCCACTCACCTTAACACCTCGGTGGTGATTTAATGCTTCCGAATGCTTCAAAGCAAGTACCTATTACATAAGTACACATTTAATTACACAACTAGTGGAATTAACCACATTACACATACTTGAGCATTTAATGACCCGATTCGCATTAAATGACTCAACCGCACCAAAACCGCCCTTAATTGGCCAAGACCCAACTTTAATCACTAAAGCTAGTGAATTAAAGTTTACTAACTTCAATTAACATAACTTAGGGTAATTCATACCCATTTCACACAAACTAGGTCAACATTACCCATTTGACCCATTATAACACTCACACTTACAAACTTAGTCTAACATGACCCAATTAACATCTCTTTCAACTTTAAACAAGTGTCTTGATGCTTAACAACACAATTTACACTTAAAATTCTCATTAAACAAGACCAAACCCTAGATTACATCTATTTAGGGTTTTTCTTTCATCACATGACCCAAGTTCACCCATTTTAACCCCAAATGGGTCATACAAGTCTCTAGTGGCCAAAACCCTAACCATAAACCAATTAAAACTCAAATCATAGAGTTAGGACTTACCAAGACTATCAAAATGTAGCTAGAGACGCAAGGAACAACTTTAACACTCGGACTTTGACTCCCAAAACCAGCCACCAAGTGAAAAGACTAACATACCCTTCTTTTAAATTACAAAATAAAAAGGTATGCTGATTCAGGGGTGTGCGCGCCGCGCACACTATATACGCGCCCCGCGCACCAAGTGTAATTTGTGTGAGCGGCGTACCTATAATGCGCGCCCCGCGCACCAAGTGTAAATTCTGTGAGCCGCGCACATGAAAGTGCGCCCCGCGCACCTAGTGTAATTTTTGACTGGTCACCTTTTCTTCATACGTGCGCGCCTTACACCCTAACAAGCGCGCCTCACACATTCTAGACTTCGATTTTTGGACATTTTCTTGCACTTTTAACCAATAGAACTTATACCCACAACCTTTATAACCCGCGATAACATAAGAGCTTCAAAATATAGGAAAATAACACAACTTTCGCGATAAACACTTAAACTATACATAATTGATCCCGGTTAATATTAAACATTTATAAGGTAACAATACGCACCTTAAGTCATATATAAGAAAATCGGGATGTTACATATAGCGCATGAATTATATTTATGTAATCTAACTTTTATTAACTTCACTAACATTTATATTTATGTTATTTAAGTTATATATGGTCGGTTATACCGTCTGAATTATATTTATGTAATCTAACTTTTATTAACTTCACTAACATTTATAAATATGTTATTTAAGTTATATATGGTCGGTTATACCGCCTGAATTATATTTATTTAATCTAACTTTTATTAACTTCACTAACATTTATATTTATGTTATTTAAATTATATATGGTAGGTTATACTGCCTGAATTATATTTCTGTAATCTAACTCTTATTAACTTCACTAACATTTATATTTATGTTATCTAATATTTATGATTACTTATGCAATTAATCATTATTTATTTCATGCATACTAATGTTTATTCTTAAAATTTATTATTTATGCATAATATGTTTATTCTCTTAATATTCGTATTTATACTAAACGTATTTGTACTAAATGTATTTATAGTTATCGTATTTGTACTAATAATTTTTTTTTATTAAAATTATTATTAATACAACGAGTACATAACAGTCATTAACGTCAACTAACGACGTTACAACAGTCATATATACATAACGGTTGTTAACGTCAACTGATGACGTTACAATGACTATATTTTTCAAATATAAAATAAACATCTCCGTTTTCACATTTTCATAAATCAATCTTCATTTTCTCATATTACCACTCTCAAAAAGTTATTTTGTAAAGATGATTCACACAAGGATGATTTTTCCTATTGTATTGGTCATACTAACTATCATCATTGTTGCTAATATACCATCTGGTGAACCTATATTCTATCCTGCTCTTGTGGTTTTATTATTTGTAATCATGTCATTATTCTGTTGTTTGCTACTTATGAATTTGAAATGATTCTAATTTCATTTTATTATTTGTCTATGAATAGAAGTTGATTATAATTATGATTTATGTTGTTCATCTTTTTGATAATAGAAAATGTTTTGAAAAAACTTAAATTTGCTCCTTTAGAAATAAGTGGGAACAATTACTTAACATGGGTTATGAATGTAGAAAAACATCTCGAATCAATCGGTATTTTAGAAACTCTGAATGAAAATAACAATGTTCATTTTATGTAAAAGATGTGAGTTTGTAAGAAGCATATTACGCAGAGTTTTCTATTTAACTTTCAATTTTAACGCCTCACTTAATATCAATGAGTAGTACTACTTGAAGTTGATTTGTTTATAAAAGCTTTTAGTAATGATTTATACTAGATTAAAACATATTTTATAGAATAACAACTTCTTATAGACATTTCTCAAATAAAGTATTAAACTAATTAAAGCACTAGCTCCCAGTACTTACTTTAATCAATCCACGTAAGATTATTTAATATATAAAATATAAACGAGTAATCAACAATTACAAGCTAGCTAGCTACTTGTATATTTTAGAAAATTATTATAATCAAACCAAACTTCTTAATCATACATATATGATTAAAGATTCAAGTGTATTGTGGAAAAAGCTCAAAGATAGATATGATATTAATTATTCAGAAACAATCATGATCTATGAACAAATAAAATTTAAGATGTTAGTAGACGTGCTTATAAGAATCCCAAAGATTCTTATTAATGATATGGTAACATTGATCATCAGTCTAGTATTTCTTGAATACATGAACATCTTGTTTAGCTCTACAAATAAGTCCCAAAAGAAAAGAAAACAAGAGTGAATCTGTTGAAAAATCTTGATTAAATAAACCCTGAGCTACGTTGAGACTTGAATGGTTTGAATTTTCTATGATGCCTAGCTTGTTATGTATCACTCATAAATAAATGGTTTTAGACTATAACGCATATGTTTATTAAGTGTTATCTTTTATGTACTTCAGATTGTAAGTTGTTTGCAGGTAATATAATTTGATTATCTTCCTGAAATATAACTCATTATTTGCTTATCTTATTTGAAGTTTTAGTATGAATCCTGCTGAAATACATCATCAATTAAATGGTAAAGACCTATGTATTGCATATAGTGGTAACATACACACTATGATCAAATCTAAAAAATATTTCATTGATTTAAATCAAATGTGTGATGACCCGGGAATTTCCGACCAAATTTAAACTTTATCTTATTATGATTTCGACACGATAAGCAAAGTCTATAATGTTGAGTCTCAAAAATTTTGAACTGTTTCATATATACAATTATCCTTCGACTATCTCCGATGATTCACGAACAACCATTTGTAAATAGATATATATATATATATATATATATATATATATATATATATATATATATATATATATATAATTTGAAACCTAAATTGAAATAATATATGATTTAAATTGTAAGATAATAAACGATATAATAAAGTTGTTATTAAAACGAATCTATAAATATATAAGATTTCTATACCTGATTATTGAAGTATATGAATATTGTAATATGTTAAAAGGTATAAATATTAAACATCCAATATGTGTCAGTACATAATATATATGATATAATTATTAAATAATATATAATTAATAATATGTAACATTAACATATTAAATTTAATTGCAAGTTAAAAATATATTTGATGTATTAACACTAATAATATTATTACTTTCATTATTATCAATATTAGTATTATTAGTACTATTATTATTCATCAAAATAAAGATTTTTAAAAATAAATAAAATAAGAATGATTAAAATTATATTTAAATGAATTATTAATTATTTTTATTACTTTTATCATCATTAATATTAGTATTATTTCTATCATTATTATTAGTATTTTTATTATAGAAGTATTATTATTAATTAATTATTAATAATAAATATAATATAAATATAAAAATCAGATCAAGGTACAATCAGTTAGATATCATAATCAACGTTAATTTTTCTTCTCTGTTCTTTCACCCACTAAATGTCAAACCAGGATTGCCTCATTAATTTGTACTACTTCTGTCTTCTCATAAACTGAATCTGCATGGTACATAAAATATATATCCATTAAGAATCCAATTGATTCTTTCCTTTTTACTTCTTGCAATTGTTGACCCAATTTAACTACAAAACAACTTCAATTTATTCTTATCCTGTTACAAATTGAATCCAATCAAAGATACAAACAATTTCAGTTGCAAGTCACTATCTGCTTTCTATATTTTTATCTGTATTCTTCCTCTTGGTTTGATTCTCCTTGTCGACCATTTAATTTCTGTATGATTCTTTTAAACCCCACTTTTCTATGTTCCTTTTTGATTGGGAACCACATAAACTGTATCTTATAATCTCTAATTATATATCTACTCATACATACCTGTAACTGGAGAATGATCTATCATTATTTTCACAACACAAGAACAACTTTTGAGTGCATTATTTTTCTTCATAAATCCATCATCACCTTCGAACCTCATTTAACCACCATCACTACTATATTAAATTCTGTTTTGCAGTTTTGATTTAACACCACCACACCACCATCATCCAAAAATTTGTTTTTGTTTCGGCTTGAGAACACCACAACCGCCACTAACCCACTACCATTCTTATACGCTTTCTTCTTTTTCTGTTTTGGTTCGATGAACAACTATCACCACCTCAAACCAACCTGGTTAAGTTCTGTTGTGATCAAACCCAGCCCAAGACAGGCCACTACTTAGATCATCGACACAATCAAAAAAAAAAATGCTGTTATCTTCGTCTTTCTATTTTTTTTAAGCCACAAGACACCAACCCAATATAGAAGGCTGCTGCAACGGTTATGTTAATTCTTGTTCCCGCTGTGAATGGAGCACCACTGCAACTATCACCCAAACCTCCATGTTCATATTTTAAAATAAAATAAAAAACGTTGAACTGCTACTGCAGCTATACACTTGTATTTGTCACGATTACTGCAGCAACTACTCAACTCACTACAACTGCTATTTGATAATCTGTTCGCTGCAAACATTCTTTGTGTTGATAAAGAAACAGTAGAGCATCAAGGATGAAATGATAAGGGTGTTATTTGATTAGTTGTTAACAATGATATAAAAGACATTAGTTTAGGCGTTGATGATAAAGTATTTCTTTTCCTCTTGGCCGACACCCAACCAACATGAAGGAACCCACTTGCCATCATATCCTCTAAGTGGGTTAGTGAAAATACTATTAAAATCCTAATGTAAAGTGCAAATGAATTAAAGTAATTGATAAAGTAACCGACTTCATTATTTATACCCGATATTGTTATGTTTTTTTTTCTTGATGGATCGGTGAGGGGAGGAAAGATAGATGTAAGATTAAGATGTAAATGATACATGATGATGATAGATAGAATCGATAGTTAGAACAAATATGGGAAAAGGTTTGTGGTGATGAATATGATTATAGATGAAAATATTATGGTTATGATTTTATGTGATGGTGATCATAATTATATTAGATGATGAGAACCATAAAAATAGTATGATGATGAAACGAAATGAAGAAGATAGATGACGTAATGATAATGAGGTTGAAGATGACAAGATAAGGTGGCGATGATTAATTGATTAAAACTGCAGAAAGAAAAGAAGGGAGCAGATTGTAATTTGAGTTAAATATATATAAGTTATGGATTAAATCAGAAATCAAAGGAATAGAGGAGTGATTTGGGGTGAGGGCGTTGAACAGGAGGTCATGGGTTCAAAACCAGGGGTGTGCATATATATATATATATATATATATATATATATATATATATATATATATATATATATATATATATATATATATATATATATATATATATATATATATATATATATATATATATATATATTTTATCTTCAATAAAGAGTTTGGGGCAGTTGGGCTTCAATATTGATAGTTGGGCCGAAAGGATCTAATTAATTGTTGGACTGTTTCCTTTCTTGGGCCGTGAGTTAGGTAGTAGGCCATTACGATTTGCTGTTGGGCCGATAAAACTTGGGTCTGTTTCAGTTCTTACTAGTTGGGTCAAAAATGGGTTATAATTACATAGTTTCGATATAAGGTCAGGAAAACAGCAAGCGGCTTAATGGTTGAGGATGTTTGTGTGAAATGAGAGGTCGCGGGTTCGAACCCGAGCTTGGGCATTATTTTTAAGGGATACTCCTTTGAGGTAGTATTACTATTACCATTATTATTATTAAACTCACACTAAATATTAAAACTTAAGATCATAATTATTGTTATTATCATTAGTGATAATGGGATTATCAAGATTATTATTACTATATTCATTAGTATTATTATTATCACTATTTTAGTATTATAAATATTAGTTTAATAAACAAATGACATTTATATAAAAATATATTTTACATCTATATTAATATTAGATACTACTTTGTTTACTAAAATATTATTTTAATTAAGTTACAAATAATATATAAATATATTTTAAAGCATATATATAAATACTAATTCTAATACATTATATAATATTTTCAAGCACTAATATATAATACTTATAATAAATAACATATATCATAACCAAATTAAAATACTTAATAAGAATTTGTTATATACATATTAAGCATCTAAAATATATAAAATAGATGTAATTAAATTATTTACTAATATAACATACAAACTAGTAATATAAAAAGTATACTAATAATATTAATATATAAATTTGTTAATTATTATTATGTGTTTTAATATATATATATAACTGATATAGGTTCGTGAATCCGAGGCCAACCCTGCATTGTTCAATATAGTCATATGTATTTTTACTACAAAATACATTAGGTGAGTTTCATTTGCCCTTTTTACTCTTTACGTTTTTGGGCTGAGAATACATGCAAATGCTTTATTAACTGTTTTACAATATTTATATGCGTGAGTTTCATTAATCCCTTTTTAAATGCTTTTGCAATATATATTTTTGGGACTGAGAATGCATGCGCTGCTTTTTATAAATGTGTTACGAAATGGACACAAGTGATTGAAACTAGATTATATGGTTGAATGATCGAAATCGAATATGCCCCTTTTTATATAGTCTGGTAATCTAAGAATTAGGGAACAGAAACCCTAATTGACGCGAACTCTAAAGATAGATCTATCGGGCCCAACAAGCCCCATCCAAAGTACCGGATGCTTTAGTACTTCGAAATTTATATCATGTCCGAAGGAGGATCCCGGAATGATGGGGATATTCTTATATGCATATTGTGAATGTCGGTTACCAGGTGTTCAATCCATATGAATGATATTTTTGTCTCTATGCATGGGACGTATGTTTATGAGAAATGGAAATATGAAATCTTGTGGTCTATTAAAATTATGAAATGATTATTTATGTTAAACTAATGAACTCACCAACCTTTTGGTTGACACTTTAAAGCATGTTTATTCTCAGGTATGAAAGAAATCTTTCGCTGTGCAATTGCTCATTTTAAGATATTACTTGGAGTCATTCATGACATATTTCAAAAGATGTTGCATTCGAGTCGTTGAGTTCATCAAGATTATTATTAAGTCAATTATTGTTAGATATATTATAAAATGGTCTGCATGCCGTCAACTTCGATGTAATGAAAGATTGTCTTTTCAAAAAACGAATGCAATGTTTGTAAAATGTATCATATAGTGGTCAAGTACCTCGCGATGTAATCAACTGTTGTGAATCGTTTATAATCGATATGGACTTCGTCCGGATGGATTAGGACGGGTCATGAAAGTTGGTATCAGAGCGGTGGTCTTAGCGAACCACGTCTGCATTAGTGTGTCTAACAGGTAGTTGTTAGGATGCATTAGTGAGTCTGGACTTCGACCTAGTAGTTGTTAGGTTACATTAATAAGTCTGGACTTGAACCTGGTCTGCATGTCAAAAGTTTTGCTTATCATTTCTTGTCGAAAATTACCTGGTTATCATTCTTAGTCTAGACACATCCTACTACATTGATTGCATGAATAGTGTATAGACAAAAATTCATATCTTAGCGTATCTGCTAATTCATATCTTAGCGTATCTGTTACTGTAGACTTTATCTGACACGTTTCCTTAATTCCCTTCGTAATCTACGGGATCTTCTGTACTATGTATAGATACTCTATATAATTAGAATATCATCTGATATCCGAAAATCATTTCATATCGAAAAATCCTTTATTCAATCGTACGAAGCGGAATTCACAACTAGTTCAAGTCCCTCGGATTCCGATATGGAATCCCACTCCAAGTCAGAAAGAAGTGTCCCCAGAATAAATCAATCAATCAGCCATCCCCCAATTCATCTGATGGGTTCGTAGTCTACTCAATCATTGGAGACAAGAAAAAGGCGATCCTTTCCATCCACCACATTGCCCTCTTGACGATGAACCTGAAGCACTTACCGGCGAACCTGTTCGAGACACCATTTTCTCACTCATTGCTAGAGTAGCACGTCACGATTATATACTATCCCATATTAGGAATATTATTCATCTACTCGTTCCAACCAACAATCATCCCGGAGTAATAAGTCAACGAACTTCGCACCCGAGTTGTAGCCTTGAAAAATATGGTGCAAAATGTACCAGCTTCAGGAACATTACCGGCACCAACAGTACCACCAACAACAACATCCGCATCCCAAGCCTAAATTTCACAATCTGTCCCATGAACATCAACATCATACACACCATAGATACCAAGGAGTACCAACAGCAATGAACAATGAAGTATTGATCCATAACTTCATTAATATTCTGCGAAGAATATGTGGATCCTAATAGTTTTAGGTATTACTTATTCTAGTTCAAACCGAAAAATCAAATGAGTCTAATATTATATTGATTCATTAAATCCATAATTACATCTGAAGAAAATATATATGTATATATATTTTCATAAGGATTGTGATTAAAAATTCTTTTGTACAAACTGTTAATGGTGAAAAATATTTTAACGGGTAGGTAATACCCGAGGAATATTTAAGATTTCACATTAATATGTTACACTGTACATTTTTTAATTCAGATTCAACAGTCATTAACAACACTGCTCAAATTCACACATATACGTATCCGTTCACCAAAGAACAACTATTTTCATCCAAGTTCAATTTCATATTCGGATTTTGACCGATCAAAATCCAAGTCAAGATTTGACAAGTGGCATAATGAAGAAAATAATGAACAAAATAAAATTGATTGGTAAACAATTAATTAACTACGTAAAACTTTAAAACTATATTAACCAAATCCTAGCTAACCGTTCCTATATGACTATTTCCGTAAAATATACTAGTTTTGGTGGGACTATTGAACTATTGGACTACTATCATGGATAATTAAAAAGTATTAAAAGAGTAGAAAATATTAAATACAACACATTTTAACTTAAAAGATTGAAAATAAATTACATCTACTACAGTTAAATATTTCCTCAAGTTTGCCACTTGATTTCATCTTAAACCTCATTTGTATTTTGACAAATACAATCTACGTTCAAACCTTTCATGATTCTTGAAAACACCTCAATCGAAAGTATGATCCAACCTCACTTCATCTACGGAAGAAGAGATTGACGCATATAGTTATGCACCTGAAAACACTCGGAACCTGAGTAAAACAATTAACCCGTATCTGTGATTAGCTCCTTTAGCATTATTATTACCCAAAATAACTTGGTAATCCTTTTCAAAGTAGCAAATTTTATCACAGCTCCAGCAAGTCAACTTTGACTTTTCATTCAAAACAACCTTATTATAACTTTGATATATATGCGTGCTCTTTTATTGTTACCGGGGAACCTTTCATATTCTACCATATTACCAACAGATGTACCAGCAACCTCGTTGCTTCTTGATTTAAATCTCTCTGATAAATCATTATTTATTCATTGAAATCCTATCTTATACTCATCTGCATCTTGTAACGAGAACTACCATACCAATTACAATCAGTACTTTGAAAACTCACAGCATATCTACATCAACAGTTATATGTATAACATTCATCTCTTAGAATTATGATCTTCATCTGAAATCCTAAAAAGCACTCAGTCTACAAATCAATACTTCGAATGTTGAAAAAGCTGAATGAAGCAGCAGAAACCGTAGACAACCGTAAACGACCTTAATCATCGAAAGTTTGATAATAAAGAATGGTATGTTGGAAAAGCTCAGAAAAGTTAGAACTGGAAAACGGATTGAGCTAGCAACGAAGGAGACCAAGGAAAAACACAAGGACTATACCATAAATTCAAAGAATCCAGGTAATTCTGGATCCGATGAAACCTTCAACGAATATCTTGCTCCGTACTCATGATAAAAACTTGCGTAAAATTTTTCTTCATCAACCATCAAACTTATAAATCCCAAAATATCATCATAAATATCTTCGATATTTCTGAGGATATTTTCATAACTCTTCTTGTTCGAAATTAGTTATCTCTTCATACTATCCGTATTACATCATAAAGGAAACCATTTTAGTTTCTAATTTTCTTTAAAAATTCGAGTTTGAATTATGAATGAATTTCTTCATCATAACTTGATTCAAAAATTTTAAAATATCATCGTAACTTTATTTTAAAAATCATCGATATATCTGAAGATATTCTTATCTGAAATCATTTATCTCTTCGCACTATCAGTGTTACAGCATATAAGAAACTGTTAGTTTCTATATTCTGTAAACCTTCGAGTTTAAACTATGAATGATTTTGAAGTAGTGTTGGGAACTGATGCATGAGTTAGTATAATATAATGACACTTGATCAACGTGATTATATTACAGTAAGTCATGCTGAGTTTCTAAATGGGACATGATGATTCACAGATTTTAACGTCATCATGTGCCATGTTACATAACCCTTTCATTCTGCTTAACTTCTGAACATATCAAGAAAATATATTCTTGATAGTTCTATTCTCAGTGATTCAGGTAATTTGACAAAACAAATCGTGCTACTACCTTTCCTTTCTACCTTGTATATTATGATAATTCGAAACTCTATACCTATGAATTCTGGACCGTTACTTGCAAAAAGTAAATAAAAGCATGAAGCTCCGAAATAGGAAGGGAGTATAAATTACAGCAAATAAAAGAGCGCATTAACTGTGGATGACAATAATTATAGGAGATAGAAGCAGGGACATTGAAATATAAGGGAAGATATAAAACCCAATAACAACACAGAAGCTACAAACCGTGGATATTAATATGAATAGCAATATAAAGACATGGTATAATTAAGAATAGTATCCTCTCAAGGCAATATTAGAAGTAAACAGATTTTCGGGTGGAAGATTGAAAAGAAGGATGACAGAAACATAGGTAGGAAAATATCAAGAATCAGACTGGGATGGAGCATATTGATGAATGCTTTAAAGTATAAATTGGGAAAGAAAGAATAGAAGATGTGAGTTATAAGGAAACAAAGGGGGTGGATTTAGAGAAAAATATTCGACAGATCAATCAAAACAGATGATCATAATTAAAGAGGATCCTAATTTCCCTATTCCCGAAGAATCAGATTTTATTTGGACTATGAAGATTTTCTATTCCATGAATCCCGGAATTCAACTCTCCACGTCAAAAGTTAAGACGCACCTTATTTTCTAAAATCAAACCTGTCTACGTCAAAAGATATGACGAAACTTTACTTTTCTCATATCAGTCTCTTTTGTGGTAGCTTCACTCGTACGCTTCGATTAATCGAATCATTTTATCCATATTACTCAATGATGATAAAACTCAAGTTATCAACTCATATTCGTCATGAAAATATTTTTCTTGTTAGCCATGACCACCTCACTCAAATTTCGGGACGAAATTTCTTTAACGGGTAGGTACTGTGATGACCCGGGAATTTCCGACCAAATTTAAACTTTATCTTATTATGATTTAGACACGATAAGCAAAGTCTATAATGTTGAGTCTCAAAAATTTTGAACTGTTTCATATATACAATTATCCTTCGACTATCTCCGATGATTCACGAACAACCATTTGTAAATATATATATATATATATATATATATATATATATATATATATATATATATATATATATATATATATATATATATATATATATATATATATATATATATATATATATATAATAATTTGAAACCTAAATTGAAATAATATATGATTTAAATTGTAAGATAATAAACGATATAATAAAGTTGTTATTAAAATGAATCTATAAATATATAAGATTTCTATACCTGATTATTGAAGTATATGAATATTGTAATATGTTAAAAGGTATAAATATTAAACATCCAATATGTGTCAGTACATAATATATATGATATAATTATTAAATAATATATAATTAATAATATGTAACATTAACATATTAAATTTAATTACAAGTTAAAAATATAGTTGATGTATTAACACTAATAATATTATTACTTTCATTATTATCAATATTAGTATTATTAGTACTATTATTATTCATCAAAATAAAGATTTTTAAAAATAAATAAAATAAGAATGATTAAAATTATATTAAAATGAATTATTAATTATTTTTATTACTTTTATCATCATTAATATTAGTATTATTTCTATCATTATTATTAGTATTTTTATTATAGAAGTATTATTATTAATTAATTATTAATAATAAATATAATATAAATATAAAAATCAGATCAAGGTACAATCAGTTAGATATCATAATCAACGTTAATTTTTCTTCTCTGTTCTTTCACCCACTAAATGTCGAACCAGGATTGCCTCATTAATTTGTACTACTTCTGTCTTCTCATAAACTGAATCTGCATGGTACATAAAATATATATCCATTAAGAATCCAATTGATTCTTTCCTTTTTACTTCTTGCAATTGTTGACCCAATTTAACTACAAAACAACTTCAATTTATTCTTATCCTGTTACAAATTGAATCCAATCAAAGATACAAACAATTTCAGTTGCAAGTCACTATCTGCTTTCTATATTTTTATCTGTATTCTTCCTCTTGGTTTGATTCTCCTTGTCGACCATTTAATTTCTGTATGATTCTTTTAAACCCCACTTTTCTATGTTCCTTTTTGATTGGGAACCACATAAACTGCATCTTATAATCTCTAATTATATATCTACTCATACATACCTGTAACTGGAGAATGATCTATCATTATTTTCACAACACAAGAACAACTTTTGAGTGCATTATTTTTCTTCATAAATCCATCATCACCTTTGAACCTCATTTAACCACCATCACTACTATATTAAATTCTGTTTTGCAGTTTTGATTTAACACCACCACACCACCATCATCCAAAAATTTGTTTTTGTTTCGGCTTGAGAACACCACAACCGCCACTAACCCACTACCATTCTTATACGCTTTCTTCTTTTTCTGTTTTGGTTCGATGAACAACTATCACCACCTCAAACCAACCTGGTTACGTTCTGTTGTGATCAAACCCAGCCCAAGACAGGCTACTACTTAGATCATCGACACAATCAAAAAAAAAATGCTGTTATCTTCGTCTTTCTATTTTTTTTAAGCCACAAGACACCAACCCAATATAGACGGCTGCTGCAATGGTTATGTTAATTCTTGTTCCCGCTGTGAATGGAGCACCACTGCAACTATCACCCAAACCTCCATGTTCATATTTAAAAAAAAAAAAAAACATTGAACTGCTACTGCAGCTATACACTTGTATTTGTCACGATTACTGCAGCAACTACTGCAACTCGCTACAACTGCTATTTGATAATCTGTTTGCTGCAAACATTCTTTGTGTTGATAAAGAAATAGTAGAGCATCAAGGATGAAATGATAAGGGTGTTATTTGATTAGTTGTTAACAATGATATAAAAGACATTAGTTTAGGCGTTGATGATAAAGTATTTCTTTTCCTCTTGGCCGACACCCAACCAACATGAAGGAACCCACTTGCCATCATATCCTCTAAGTGGGTTTGAAAATACTATTAAAATCCTAATGTAAAGTGCAAACGAATTAAAGTAATTGATAAAGTAACCGACTTCATTATTTATACCCGATATTGTAATTTTTTTTTTCTTGATGGATCGGTGAGGGGAGGAAAGATAGATGTAAGATTAAGATGTAAATGATACATGATGATGATAGATAGAATCGATAGTTAGAACAAATATGGGAAAAGGTTTGTGGTGATGAATATGATTATAGATGAAAATATTATGGTTATGATTTTATGTGATGGTGATCATAATTATATTAGATGATGAGAACCATAAAAATAGTGTGATGATGAAACGAAATGAAGAAGATAGATGACGTGATGATAATGAGGTTGAAGATGACAAGATAAGGTGGCGATGATTAATTGATTAAAACTGCAGAAAGAAAAGAAGGGAGCAGATTGTAAATCGAGTTAAATATATATAAGTTATGGATTAAATCAGAAATCAAAGGAATAGAGGAGTGATTTGGGGTGAGGGCGTTGAACAGGAGGTCATGGGTTCGAAACCAGGGGTGTGCATATATATATATATATATATATATATATATATATATATATATATATATATATATATATATATATATATATATATATATATATATATATATATATATATATATATATATATTTTTATCTTCAATAAAGAGTTTGGGGCAGTTGGGCTTCAATATTGATAGTTGGGCCGAAAGGATCTAATTAATTGTTGGACTGTTTCCTTTCTTGGGCCGTGAGTTAGGTAGTAGGCCATTACGATTTGCTGTTGGGCCGATAAAACTTGGGTCTGTTTCAGTTCTTACTAGTTGGGCCAAAAACGGGTTATAATTACATAGTTTCGATATAAGGTCAGGAAAACAGCAAGCGGCTTAATGGTTGAGGATGTTTGTGTGAAATGAGAGGTCGCGGGTTCGAACCCGAGCTTGGGCATTATTTTTAAGGGATACTCCTTTGAGGTAGTATTACTATTACCATTATTATTATTAAACTCACACTAAATATTAAAGCTTAAGATCATAATTATTGCTATTATCATTAGTGATAATGGGATTATCAAGATTATTATTACTATATTCATTAGTATTATTATTATCACTATTTTAGTATTATAAATATTAGTTTAATAAACAAATGACATTTATATAAAAATATATTTTACATCTATATTAATATTAGATACTACTTTGTTTACTAAAATATTATTATAATTAAGTTACAAATAATATATAAATATATTTTAAAGCATATATATAAATACTAATTCTAATACATTATATAATATTTTCAAGCACTAATATATAATACTTATAATAAATAACATATATCATAACCAAATTAAAATACTTAATAAGAATTTGTTATATACATATTAAGCATCTAAAATATATAAAATAGATGTAATTAAATTATTTACTAATATAACATACAAACTAGTAATATAAAAAGTATACTAATAATATTAATATATAAATTTGTTAATTATTATTATGTGTTTTAATATATATATAACTGATATAGGTTCGTGAATCCGAGGCCAACCCTGCATTGTTCAATATAGTCATATGTATTTTTACTACAAAATACATTAGGTGAGTTTCATTTTCCCTTTTTACTCTTTACGTTTTTGGGCTGAGAATACATGCAAATGCTTTATTAACTGTTTTACAATATTTATATGCGTGAGTTTCATTAATCCCTTTTTAAATGCTTTTGCAATATATATTTTTGGGACTGAGAATGCATGCGCTGCTTTTTATAAATGTTTTACGAAATGGACACAAGTGATTGAAACTACATTATATGGTTGAATGATCGAAATCGAACATGCCCCTTTTTATATAGTCTGGTAATCTAAGAATTAGGGAACAGAAACCCTAATTGACGCGAACTCTAAAGATAGATCTATCGGGCCCAACAAGCCCCATCCAAAGTACCGGATGCTTTAGTACTTCGAAATTTATATCATGTCCGAAGGAGGATCCCGGAATGATGGGGATATTCTTATATGCATATTGTGAATGTCGGTTACCAGGTGTTCAATCCATATGAATGATATTTTTGTCTCTATGCATGGGACGTATGTTTATGAGAAATGGAAATATGAAATCTTGTGGTCTATTAAAATTATGAAATGATTATTTATGTTAAACTAATGAACTCACCAACCTTTTGGTTGACACTTTAAAGCATGTTTATTATCAGGTATGAAAGAAATCTTCCGCTGTGCAATTGCTCATTTTAAAGATATTACCTGGAGTCATTCCTGACATATTTCAAAAGATGTTGCATTCGAGTCGTTGAGTTCATCAAGATTATTATTAAGTCAATTATTGTTAGATATATTATAAAATGGTCTGCATGCCGTCAACTTCGATGTAATGAAAGATTGTCTTTTCAAAAAACGAATGCAATGTTTGTAAAATGTATCATATAGAGGTCAAGTACCTCGCGATGTAATCAACTGTTGTGAATCGTTTATAATCGATATGGACTTCATCCGGATGGATTAGGACGGTCATGAAAAAATGAAGGAATTATAAATACTATATCAGGTCTTGCAAACTTGATATAAGGAACGGAAAATGCAAAAATTCATATTACCAAATGGTACGAATTTTCTGATAAACAATGCATTGTTTTCTCCCAAATCAAAGAGAAATTTGTTATGTTTCTCTGATATATATCATAATGGATATGATTATCAGTCAATGATAACCGGAAATGAGAAATATCTATGTAGCACCGAAAAGCGCATATGATGAAAAGCGCAGCGCATATGATTAAAAGCGCATATGATAAAAAGCGCATATGATGAAAAGCGCATCGCATATGATTAAAAGCGCATATGATGAAAAGTGCATATGATGAAAAACACAGCGCATATGATTAAAAGCGCATATGGTGAAAAGGATATATGATGAAAAGCGCATATGATGATTAATGAAAAAGCACATATGGTGATTAATGAAAAGCACATATGGTGATTAATAAAAAACACATATGGTGATTAATGAAAAGAATATTGAGAAAGAATCACCAATGTTTCTTGAAAGAATTCAAGGTTATATATATGGACCAATTCATCCATCATGTGGACCATTTTAATATTTCATGGTTCTAATAGATGCATCTAGCGCATGGTCTCATGTTTGTGTGTTATCAAGCCATAATATGGCATTTCTAAAGTTTCTTGCACAAATTATTTCACATTATTCTGATTACACCATTAAAAGGATGAGACTTGATAATGCTGGTGAGTTAACATCTCAAGCATTTAATGATTATTATATGTCTACAGGGATTGTTGTTGAACATCCAGTTGCTCATGTGCATACACAAAATTGGTTTAGCTGAATCAATAGATAAATGCTTGCAGCTAATAACTAGATAATTGGTAATGAGTACAAAACTCTCAATATTTATATGGGCATGTAAATTTACATGATGCGATATTAATTCGCATTAAACCAAGTGCAAGTCATAAATATTCTCCATTACCAACTTAATTTTGGTCGAGAGCCAAATATTTTCCATCTTAGGACATTTGGTTGTGCGGTTTATGTTCCTATCGCACCACCACAACGCACTAAAATGGGTCCTCAAAGGAGGATGGAAATATATGTTGGATATGAAACATATTCAATTATAAGATATATTAAACCCATGATGGGTGATGTTTTTACAGCACATTTTGCTGATTGTCATTATAATGAAATGTTCCCTATATTAGGGGGAGAAATAAAAAATAAAGAAAAATATATTTCATGATGTGAACATAAATTAATGTATCTTGATCATCGCACAAAAGAATGCGAAAAGAAAGTTCAAAAATAATACATATGCAAGAACTTGCAAATAAATTACCTGATGTATTTACAGATACAAAAAGGAGTGACTAAATCATATATACTAGCAGTAAATGCTCCAGCTAGAATTGAAATTCTAAAAGCTGCCAATAATGTCACTCATGATGTAGTGACCCGAACTTTTCCATGTTTATATATATATATATATATTAAATGAAATTGTTATTTACATGATTAAGTGTTTCCAACATGTTAAGCAATCAAACTTGTTAAGACTTGATTAATTGAAATAGGTTTCATATAGACAATTGACCACCCAAGTTGACCGGTGATTCACGAACGTTAAAACTTGGAAAAACTATATAATGACATATATATGGATATATATATAGTTAACATGATATTATGATAAGTAAACATATCATTAAGTATATTAACAATGAACTACATATGTAAAAACAAGTCTACTAACTTAATGATTTTGAAACGAGACATATATGTAACGATTATCGTTGTAACGACATTTAATGTATATATATATCATATTAAGAGATATTCATACATCATAATATCATGATAATATAATAATTTAAAATCTCATTTGATATTATAAACATTGGGTTAACAACATTTTACAAGATCGTTAACCTAAAGGTTTCAAAACAACACTTACATGTAACGACTAACGATGACTTAACGACTCAGTTAAAATGTATATACATGTAGTGTTTTAATATGTATTCATACACTTCTGAAAGACTTCAAGACACTTATCAAAATACTTCTACTTAACAAAAATTCTTACAATTACATCCTCGTTCAGTTTCATCAACAATTCTACTCGTATGAACCCGTATTCGTACTCGTACAATACACAGCTTTTAGATGTATGTACTATTGGTATATACACTCTAATAATCAGCTCTTAGCAGCCCATGTGAGTCACCTAACACATGTGAGAACCATCATTTGGCAACTAGCATGAAATATCTCATAAAATTACAAAAATATGAGTAATCATTCATGACTTATTTACATGAAAACAAAATTACATATCCTTTATATCTAATCCATACACCAACAACCAAAAACACCTACAAACACTTTCATTCTTCAATTTTCTTTATCTAATTGATCTCTCTCAAGTTCTATCTTCAAGTTCTAAGTGTTCTTCATAAATTCTACAAGTTCTAGTTTCATAAAATCAAGAATACTTCCAAGTTTGCTAGCTTACTTCCAATCTTGTAGAGTGTTCATCCAACCTCAAGAAATCTTTCTTATTTATAGTAAGATATCTTTCTAATACAAGGTAATACTCATATTCAAACTTTGATTCAATTTCTATAACTATAACAATCTTATTTCGAGTGGAAATCTTACTTGAACTTGTTTTCGTGTCATGATTCTACTTCAAGAACTTTCAAGCCATCCAAGATCCTTTGAAGCTAGATCCATTTGTATCTTTTCCAGTAGGTTTATCCACAAAACTTGAGGTAGTAATGATGTTCATAACATCATTCGATTCATACATATAAAGCTATCTTATTCGAAGGTTTAAACTTGAAATCACTAGAACATAGTTTAGTTAATTCTAAACTTGTTCGCAAACAAAAGTTAATCCTTCTAACTTGACTTTTAAAATCAACTAAACACATGTTCTATATCTATATGATATGCTAACTTAATGATTTAAAACCTGGAAACATGAAAAACACCGTAAAACTGGACATACGCCGTCGTAGTAACACTGCGGGCTGTTTTGGGTTTGATAATTAAAAACTATGATAAACTTTGATTTAAAAGTTGTTCTTCTGGGAAAATGATTTTTCTTATGAACATGAAACTATATCCAAAAATCATGGTTAAACTCAAAGTGGAAGTATGTTTTTCAAAATGGTCATCAAGACGTCGTTCTTTCGACTGAAATGACTACCTCTTACAAAAATGACTTGTAACTTATATTTCCGACTATAAAACTATACTTTTTCTATTTATATTCATAAAATAGAGTTCAATATGAAACCATAGCAATTTGATTCACTCAAAACGGATTTAAAATGAAGAAGTTATGGGTAAAACAAGATTGGATATTTTTTTATTTTTGTAGCTACGGGAAATTTTAACAATTCTATACAAATCATATCCAAGCTAACTTATATTGTATTATACATGTATTCTAATATATTATGTAATCTTAGGATACCATAGACACGTATGCAAATGTTTGGACATATCATATCGACCCATGTATATATATTATTTGGAACAACCATAGACACTCTACATGCAGTAATATTGGAGTTAGCTATACAGGGTTGAGGTTGATTCCAAAAATATATATACTTTGAGTTGTGATCTAGCCTGAGACGTGTATACACTGGGTCGTGGATTGATTCAAGATAATATATATCGATTTATTTCTGTACATCTAACTGTGGACAACTAGTTGTAGGTTACTAACGAGGACAGCTGACTTAATAAACTTAAAACATCAAAATGTATTAAAAGTGTTGTAAATATATTTTGAACATACTTTGATATATATATACATATTTGTTATAGGTTCGTGAATCGACCAGTGGCCAAGTCTTACTTCCCGACGAAGTAAAAATCTGTGAATGTGAGTTATAGTCCCACTTTTAAAATCTAATATTTTGGGATGAGAATACATGCAGTTTTATAAATGTTTTACGAAATAGACACAAGTAAATGAAACTACATTATATGGGTGAATGATCGAAGCCGAATATGCCCCTTTTGCTTGGTAGCCTAAGAATTAGTAAACCGATCTACTAATTGACGCGAATCCTTAAGATAGATCTATTGGGCCTAACGAACCCCATCCAAAGTACCGGATGCTTTAGTACTTCGAATTCGTTTTTATCATGTCCGAAGGATTTTCCGGAATGATAGGGGATATTCTTATATGCATCTTGTTAATGTCGGTTACCAGGTGTTCACCATATGAATGAATTTTATCTCTATGTATGGGATGTATATTGAAATATGAAATCTTGTGGTCTATTATTATGATTTGATAATATATAGGTAAAACCTATAACTCACCAACATTTTTGTTGACGTTTTAAGCATGTTTATTCTCAGGTGATTACTAAGAGCTTCCGCTGTTGCATACTAAAATAAGGACAAGATTTGGAGTCCATGCTTGTATGATATTATGTAAAAACTGCATTCAAGAAACTTATTTTTGATGTAATATATTCTTATTGTAAACCATTATGTAATGGTCGTGTGTAAACGGTATATTTTAGATTATCATTATTTGATAATCTACGTAATGCTTTTTAAACCTTTATCGATAAAATAAAGGTTATGGTTGTTTTAAAAATGAATGCAGTCTTTGAAAAACGTCTCATATAGAGGTCAAAACCTCGCGACGAAATCAATTAATATGGAACGTTTATAGTCAATATGAACGGGACATTTCAGTTGGTATCTGAGCATTGGTCTTAGAGAACCAGAAAATTTGCATTAGTGTGTCTTATCGAGTTTGTTAGGATGCATTATTGAGTCTGGACTTCGACCGTATTTTCTTTAAAAATGATTGCTTAACATTTTTGTTGGAAACTATATATTATTAACATGTAAAAATTATGTGATATATTAATCTCTTAACATATTTGATATTGTGTGATAGATGTCTACCTCTAGCACAAATCCCATTGACTCACCTAATAATAACGAAGAGTAGAATATATATTGGCAAGATTCACAAGTTCCCGAAGAACCGGAAGAAGAGGAAACGCAACCGGAAGAAGAGGAACTGAAAGAAGAGGAACCAGAAGAGGAACCGGAAGAAGAAGAGGTTCCGGAGGGGGGGAATAGTAGGAACCACAGAAAACCGGTCAAATAAAAGAAAATCCTCAACTAACGGACCAAAGTTAATAATGGTCAATGGTGTTTCCGCTAAGGAAGCAAAATATTGGGAAAATTACCAATTTTCCGATGAATCGGATCCTGATGAGGATTCTGATGATGTTATAGAAAATAATAAGGGAAAAGGCATCAAAATAGAGAAATCTGATTCCGACCCGGATGAACTTTATATGTACCGTCAACACCCTTATTTTCAATATCGTGACAATAACCCGGGAACCTCTAAACCACCAGGTTTTTCTAAACCAATGTGGAAAACGACGACTCATATTAGAGGAACATCATATATCCCTAGAAGATTAGGAAAAAGAACCAAGTCCGAAGAAGAAGAAACCAGTGATTCAGATTAAAGGGGTGTGAGCATGTTGTGTAATAAATGTATTGTAGTGTGCTTGTACTTTTATGTTCTATGTAAAAATTTCTTGTATTGTTTGTTATTTCGAATCTAATCCTTGTCTATTTTACATTATAAAAACAAAATGGACGTTAAGGGTAGACAACCGAATATTTTAGAAGACCTACCAGAGGATATGATTGAGGAAATCTTGTCTAGAGTCGGTCAGAATTCATCAGCACATTTAGTTATGGCGACATTAACTTGTCAAACATTTGAAAGACTTTCCGGAAATGCCTTAGTTTATAAAAGGCTTTCCTTTGATAGGTGGGGTATATCACATTGGGGAGACCGTAAGTTACGCCGTGTTTTCTTTAAAGCATTAAATGCGGGGAACCCAAATGCAATTTTATGCTACGGGTTAAGAACCTATTTTGACTCAACATATCCCAACATAGGATTTCGTGAATTAGAAAGAGCTTCTAACATGCAACATAAAGAAGCATGTTATGCTTACGGGTTAGTGATGTTCGCTTCTTACCAAAGTGAGAAAAAGAATATTGGATTGCAACTTTTAAATAAAACCTTCTCACAAGTGACGGATTCAGTAGTTGGGGTGAGAAACAAGGTTTTTAGATTATTATGGGGCTGTTGGACATTACGAAACCCTCGTCCTTTTGACCACGTTACAACATGCTGCCTAGCCAATGGTCATAACGGTTATTTTCCATAAGACCAAGGATGGGAAGTCGTCTTAGTAAAACCATAATGCATGACTTGTTTCTGGACTTATGAATTACATGTCTTTATTTCCTTTGCTGAACAACTTGCGTATTAACTAGATTTATCTTCAAAACTGTCCTGTATCATAGTGTACTATATTTCATGTTATATGTAATATAGCGAAGTTGTAAGTTTGAAGAATATTTGTATGTGATATATTATTATAATCAGTTTTTCATATGGAATTGTAGTAGTTGAATTGTATATTAGCTAATAAGTATGAACTTAATGGGTAGGTAGTACCCGAATTTAAACTTATAAAACGCTAATATGAAGAAAAAGCTTTTATAAATGAGTTCATATTATGCTACGAAATACTATTGACTACTCTTAATATTCTGTATGATTAACTCGATTCAGTTGTCTATTTTGAAGGAAATGGCACCGACTACTCGACACACCATGAATATGAACGAAGAGGAATTTCGTACCTTTCTTACTGCAAACATAGCCAGAGTACAGGCTGCGCTACATACCAACAATAATGCTGAATCTAGCAATGCAGCTAACGGTGCAAGAAATCGTGTAGGATGCACCTACAAAGAATTCACTGCCTACAAACCTTTGGAATTTGATAGAACCGAAGGACCAATTGGATTGAAACGGTGGACAGAGAAAGTCGAATCGGTGTTTGCCATAAGTAAGTGTACTGAAGGGGACAAAGTTAAGTACGCTACGCATACCTTCACAGATACTGCGTTTACGTGGTGGAACACCTATCTTGAACAGGTAGGACAAAATGCTGCTTACGCACTACCGTGGTCGGCATTCAAGCAATTGATGAACGAGCAGTATCGTCCTAGAAACGAAGTCAATAAACTCAAAGCAGAACTTAGAGAGTTACGAACACAAGGGTTCGACATTACCACATATGAACGACGATTCACAAAGTTGTGCCTATTGTGCCCGGGAGCATTCGAAGATGAAGAAGAGAAGATCGACGCGTTTGTAAAAGGGTTACCAGTAAGGATTCAAGAAGATGTAAGTTCACACGAGCCCGCTTCTATACAGAAGGCAAGTCGAATGGCTCATAAACTCATAAATCAGATTGAGGGAAGAATTAAAGAGCAGGCGGCCGAAGAAGCCAACACGAAACAACTCAAGAGGAAGTGAGAGGAAAACGGTGACAAGAGTCACCAGTACAAAAACAATAACAATTACAACCACAATCGCAACAACTATCCCAACAACCGCAACAACAATCGCAACAATAACCGCAATCCTAACAATAACTACAACAAACATCCCAACAACAACAACTACAACAACCGTTTCAACAACAATAACAATCCCAACAACAACCTCAATAACAACAACGGCAACAAAAACCAAAAATAGCCATGTCATAGGTGTGAAGAAAATCACCAGGGGTTTTGCACGACATTTTGCAACAGGTGTAAAAGAAATAGTCATAGCGCGACAAAGTGTGAGGTCTACGAACCAAAGTTTAACAGAACTAAGGGAGCAAATAATGCCGGAACAAGTAATGCCGAAACGAATAGTGTCGGAGCAAGTAATACCAACGCTGTTTGTTATAAATGTGGAAAACTGGGCCACATTATTAGAAATTGCCCAAATCAGGGGAATACTAATGGGCAGGGCCGTGGAAGAGTTTTCAATATTAATGTGGTAGAAGCACAGGAAGACCCGGAGCTTGTTACGGGTACGTTTCTTATTGACGATAAATCTGCTTATGTTTTATTTGATTCGGGTGCGGATAGAAGCTATATGAGTAGAGAATTTTGTGCTAAATTAAGTTGCCCATTGACGCCTTTGGATAGTAAATTTTTACTCGAATTAGCAAATGGTAAATTAATTTCAGCAGATAATATATGTCGGAATTGAGAAATTAAACTGGTTAGCGAAACATTTAAGATTGACTTGATACCAGTAGAGTTAAGGAGTTTTGATGTGATAATCGGTATGGACTGGTTGAAAGAAGTGAAAGCAGAGATCGTTTGTTACAAAAATGCAATTCGAATTATACGAGAAAAAGGAAAACCCTTAATGGTGTACGGAGAAAAAAGCAACGCAAAGTTAAATCTTATTAGTAACTTGAAGGCACAAAAACTAATAAGAAAAGGTTGCTATGCTGTGCTAGCACACGTCGAGAAAGTCAATTCCAAAGAAAAGAACATCAATGATATTCCCGTCGCAAAAGAATTTCCCGATGTATTTCTGAAAGAATTACAGGGACTACCTCCACACCGATCCATTGAATTTCAAATAGACCTTGTACCGGGAGCTGCACCAATAGCTCGTGCTCCATACAGACTCGCACCTAGTGAAATGAAGGAACTTCAGAGCCAATTACAAGAACTTTTAGAGCGTGGTTTCATTCGACCAAGCACATCACCGTGGGGAGCTCCTGTTTTGTTTGTCAAGAAGAAAGATGGTACATTCAGGTTGTGTATCGACTACCGAGAGTTGAACAAACTTACCATCAAGAACCGCTACCCACTACCGAGAATCGATGACTTATTTGATCAACTACAAGGCTCGTATGTTTATTCGAAGATCGATTTACGTTCTGGATATCATCAAATGCGGGTGAAGGAGGATGATATTCCAAAGACTGCTTTTAGGACGCGTTACAGTCATTACGAGTTTATGGTTATGCCATTTGGATTGACTAACGCACCAGTTGTGTTCATGGACCTCATGAACCGAGTGTGTGGGCCATAGCTTGACAAGTTTGTCATTGTTTTCATCGATGACATGCTTATTTACTCGAAGAATGATCAAGAGCACGAAGAACACTTGAGAAAATTGCTAGAGTTGTTAAGGAAAGAAAAACTGTACGCTAAGTTTTCAAAGTGTGCATTTTGGTTGGAAGAAGTTCAATTCCTCGGTCACATAGTGAACAAAGAAGGTATTCAGGTGGATCCAGCAAAGATTGAAACCGTTGAAAAGTGGGAAACTCTGAAAACTCCGAAACACATACACCGATTTTTAGGACTAGCTGGTTACTACAGAAGGTTCATCCAAGACTTTTCCAGAATAGCAAAACCCTTGACTGCATTAACGCATAAATGGAAGAAATTTGAATGGAAGGATGAACAAGAGAAAGCATTTCAGTTATTGAAGAAAAAGTTAACTACGCCACCTATATTGTCATTACCTGAAGGGAATGATGATTTTGTGATATATTGTGACGCCTCAAAGCAACGTCTCGGTTGTGTATTAATGCAACGAACGAAAGTAATTGCTTATGCGTCTAGACAATTGAAGATTCACGAACAAAATTATACGACACATGATTTGGAATTAGGCGCAGTTGTTTTTGCATTAAAGACTTGGAGGCACTACTTATATGGGGTCAAAAGTATTATATATACCGACCACAAAAGTCTTCAACACATATTTAATCAGAAACAACTGAATATGAGGCAGCGTAGGTGGATTGAATTGTTGAATGATTACAACTTTGAGATTCGTTACCACCCGGGGAAGGCCAATGTGGTAGCCGACGCCTTGAGCAGGAAGGACAGAGAACCCATTCGAGTAAAATCTATGAATATAATGATTCACAATAACCTTACTACTCAAATAAAGGAGGCGCAACAAGGAGTTTTAAAAGAGGGAAATTTAAAGGATGAAATTCCCAAAAGATTGGAGAAGCATCTTAATATTCGGGAAGACGGAACCCGGTATAGGGCTGAAAGGATTTGGGTACCAAAATTTGGAGATATGAGAGAAATGGTACTTAGAGAAGCTCATAAAACCAGATACTCAATACATCCTGGAACGGGGAAGATGTACAAGGATCTCAAGAAACATTTTTGGTGGCTGAGTATGAAAGCCGATGTCGCTAAATACGTAGGAGAATGTTTGATGTGTTCTAAGGTCAAAGCTGAGCATCAGAAACCATCAGGTCTACTTCAACAACCAAAAATCCCTGAATGGAAATGGGAAAACATTACCATGGATTTCATCACTAAATTGCCAAGGACTGCAAGTGGTTTTGATACTATTTGGGTAATAATTGACCGCCTCACCAAATCAGCACACTTCCTGCTAATAAGAGAAGATGACAAGATGGAGAAGTTAGCACGAGTGTATTTGAAGGAAGTCGTCTCCAGACATGGAATACCAATCTCTATTATCTCTAATAGGGATGGCAGATTTATTTCAAGATTCTGGCAGACATTACAACAAGCATTAGGAACTCTTCTAGACATGAGTACTGCCTATCATCCACAAACTGATGGGCAGAGCGAAAGGACGATACAAATGATTGAAGACATGCTACAAGCATGTGTTATTGATTTCAGAAACAGTTGGGATCGACATCTACCGTTAGCAGAATTTTCCTACAACAACAGCTACCATTCAAGCATTGAGATGTCGCCATTTGAAGCACTTTATGATAGAAAGTGCAGGTCTCCGATTTGTTGGAGTGAAGTGGGGGATAGACAGATTACGGGTCCGGAGATAATACAAGAAACTACTGAGAAGATCATCCAAATTCAACAACGGTTGAAAACCGCCCAAAGTCGACAAAAGAGCTATGCTGACATTAAAAGAAAAGATATAGAATTTGAAATTGGAGAGATGGTCATGCTTAAAGTTGCACCTTGGAAAGGCGTTGTTCGATTTGGTAAACGAGGAAAATTATATCCAAGGTATATTGGACCATTCAAGATTATTGATCGTGTCGGACCAGTAGCTTACCGACTTGAGTTACCTCAACAACTCGTGACTGTACATAACACTTTCCACGTCTCGAATTTGAAGAAATGTTTTGCTAAAGAAGATCTCACTATTTCGTTAGATGAAATCCAAATCAACGAAAAACTTCAATTCATCGAAGAACCCGTCGAAATAATGGATCGTGAGGTTAAAAGACTTAAGCAAAACAAGATACCAATTGTTAAGGTTCGATGGAATGCTCGTAGAGGACCCGAGTTCACCTGGGAACGAGAAGATCAGATGAAGAAGGAATACCCGCATTTATTTCCAGAAGATACGTCAACACCTCCAACTGCTTAAAATTTCGGGACGAAATTTATTTAACGGGTAGGTACTGTAGTGACCCGAACTTTTCCATGTTTATATATATATTAAATGAAATTGTTATTTACATGATTAAGTGTTTCCAACATGTTAAGCAATCAAACTTGTTAAGACTTGATTAATTGAAATAAGTTTCATATAGACAATTGGCCACCCAAGTTGACCGGTGATTCACGAAAGTTAAAACTTCTAAAAACTATATAATGACATATATATGGATATATATATATATATATAGTTAACATGATATTATGATAAGTAAACATATCATTAAGTATATTAACAATGAACTACATATGTAATAACAAGACTACTAACTTAACGATTTTGAAACGAGACATATATGTAACGATTATCGTTGTAACGACATTTAATGTATATATATCATATTAAGAGATATTCATACATCATAATATCATGATAATATAATATTTAAAATCTCATTTGATATTATAAACATTGGGTTAACAACATTTAACAAGATCTTTAACCTAAAGGTTTCAAAACAACACTTACATGTAACGACTAACGATGACTTAACGACTCAGTTAAAATGTATATACATGTAGTGTTTTAATATGTATTCATACACTTTTGAAAGACTTCAAGACACTTATCAAAATACTTCTACTTAACAAAAATGCTTACAATTACATCCTCGTTCAGTTTCATCAACAATTCTACTCGTATGCACCCGTATTCGTACTCGTACTATACACAGCTTTTAGATGTATTTACTATTGGTATATACACTCCAATGATCAGCTCTTAGCAGCCCATGTGAGTCACCTAACACATGTGAGAACCATTATTTGGCAACTAGCATGAAATATCTCATAAAATTACAAAAATATGAGTACTCATTCATGACTTATTTACATGAAAACAAAATTACATATCCTTTATATCTAATCCATACACCAATGACCAAAAACACCTACAAACACTTTCATTCTTCAATTTTCTTTATCTAATTGATCTCTCTCAAGTTCTATCTTCAAGTTCTAAGTGTTCTTCATAAATTCTACAAGTTCTAGTTTCATAAAATCAAGAATACTTCCAAGTTTGCTAGCTTACTTCCAATCTTGTAGAGTGATCATCCAACCTCAAGAAATCTTTCTTATTTATAGTAAGATATCTTTCTAATACAAGGTAATACTCATATTCAAACTTTGATTCAATTTCTATAACTATAACAATCTTATTTCGAGTGGAAATCTTACTTGAACTTGTTTTCGTGTCATGATTCTACTTCAAGAACTTTCAAGTCATCCAAGATCCTTTGAAGCTAGATCCATTTGTGTCTTTTCCAGTAGGTTTATCCACAAAACTTTAGGTAGTAATGATGTTCATAACATCATTCGATTCATACATATAAAGCTATCTTATTAGAAGGTTTAAACTTGAAATCACTAGAACATAGTTTAGTTAATTCTAAACTTGTTCGCAAACAAAAGTTAATCCTTCTAACTTGACTTTTAAAATCAACTAAACAAATGTTCTATATCTATATGATATGCTAACTTAATGATTTAAAACTTGGAAACACGAAAAACACCGTAAAACTGGACATACGCCGTCGTAGTAACACCACGGGCTGTTTTGGTTTGATAATTAAAAACTATGATAAACTTTGATTTAGAAGTTTTTCTTCTGGGAAAATGATTTTTCTTATGAACATGAAACTATATCCAAAAATCATGGTTAAACTCAAAGTGAAAGTATGTTTTTTAAAATGGTCATCAAGACGTCGTTCTTTCGACTGAAATGACTACCTCGTACAAAAATGACTTGTAACTTATATTTCCGACTATAAACATATACTTTTTCTATTTAGATTCATAAAATAGAGTTCAATATGAAACCATAGCAATTTGATTCACTTAAAACGGATTTAAAATGAAGAAGTTATGGGTAAAACAAGATTGGATATTTTTTGATTTTTGTAGCTACGGGAAATATTAACAATTCTATACAAATCATATCCTAGCTAACTTATATTGTATTATACATGTATTCTAATATATTATGTAATCTTGGGATACCATAGACACGTATGCAAATGTTTTGACATATCATATCGCCCCATGTATATATATTATTTGGAACAACCATAGACACTCTATATGCAGTAATGTTGGAGTTAGCTATACAGGGTTGAGGTTGATTCCAAAAATATATATATACTTTGAGTTGTGATCTAGCCTGAGACGTATATACACTGGGTCGTGGATTGATTCAAGATAATATATATTGATTTATTTCTGTACATCTAACTATGGACAACTAGTTGTAGGTTACTAACGAGGACAGCTGACTTAATAAACTTAAAACATCAAAATGTATTAAAAGTGTTGTAAATATATTTTGAACATACTTTGATATATATGTACATATTTGTTATAGGTTCGTGAATCGACCAGTGGCCAAGTCTTACTTCCCGATGAAGCAAAAATCTGTGAAGGTGAGTTATAGTCCCACTTTTAAAATCTAATATTTTGGGATGAGAATACATGCAGTTTTATAAATGTTTTACGAAATAGACACAAGTAAATGAAACTACATTATATGGGTGAATGATCGAAGCCGAATATGCCCCTTTTGCTTGGTAGCCTAAGAATTAGTAAACCGATCTACTAATTGACGTGAATCCTAAAAATAGATCTATTGGGCCTAACGAACCCCATCCAAAGTACCAGATGCTTTAGTACTTCGAATTCGTTTTTATCATGTCCGAAGGATTTCCCGGAATGAATTTTATCTCTATGTATGGGATGTATATTGAAATATGAAATCTTGTGATCTATTATTATGATTTGATAATATATAGGTTAAACCTATAACTCACCAACATTTTTGTTGACGTTTTAAGCATGTTTATTCTCAGGTGATTATTAAGAGCTTCCGCTGTTGCATACTAAAATAAGGACAAGATTTGGAGTCCATGCTTGTATGATATTATGTAAAAATTGCATTCAAGAAACTTATTTTTGATGTAATATATTCTTATTGTAAACCATTATGTAATGGTCGTGTGTAAATGGTATATTTTAGATTATCATTATTTGATAATCTACGTAATGCTTTTTAAACCTTTATCGATAAAATAAAGGTTATGGTTGTTTTAAAAATGAATGCAGTCTTTGAAAAATGTCTCATATAGAGGTCAAAACCTCGCGACGAAATCAATTAATATGGAACGTTTATAATCAATATGAACGGGACATTTCACATGAGTCTTTGCCACACCAGAAACGTGGGAGACCAGTTGGTTCCAAAGATAAAAATCATCGAAAAAGAAAATCAGCTGATAATGAGGTAAAAGAAAGTGTTCAAGAAGAACCACAAATCAATACTCCTTCTGCAGAGGAGATTGATGATGTCAATACGGAAATTGCAATCAATTATGCACATTAAAAAAAAAATATTATGGATCCGAAATGACATGAAAAATCTTGATGAGATATTTTCATATAATGTTGCATATGACATCATGAATGATGATGATGATCCAGAACCAAAATATGTCATGGAAAAATAGACACGATTGGGATCATTGAAAAAGAACAATACGAGCTGAATTTGAATCGTTCAATAAAAGAAAAGTTTTCAAATCTATTGTTCTCACACCTAAAGATGTTAAAAATGTGGAGTATAGATGGATTTTTATGCGAAAATGAAATGAGAAAAATGAAGTTACAAGGTATAAAGCTAGACTTGTAACTCAAGATTTTTCTCAAAGACCGGGAATTGATTATGATGAAACTTATTCCCCTGTTATGGATGCATTTACTTTTAGATACTTAATCAGCCTGTCAGTTTCTAAAAATCTAGAAATGTACCTCATGGATGTTATTACTGCTGATCTTTATGGATCACTTGATAGTGATATATATATGAAGATACCTGAAGGATTTAAGGTATCAGAAGCATCAAATGCAAAACACAAAGAAATGTACTCAATTAAATTACAAAGGTCTTTATATGGGTTGAAACAATCGGATCGCATATGATATACCCGATTAAGTGATTACTTGATAAGAAAAGGGGACAAATAATCTTATTTGCACATGTGTCCTTATTAAAAAAACAATGTATGGATATGTGATTGTAAGTTGTTTATGTCAATCATCATAACATCATATGAACAAATAAAGAGATCAGTATTGCCTTGGATTACAAATTGAGCATATGCCTAATGGTTTACTTGTACATCAAACAACTTATGCCGAAAAGATTTTAAAACATTTTTAAAGAAAAAACCATTGGTTGTTAGATCACTCAATATTGACACTGATCTATTTTATCACTGTGAAGATCATGAAGATTATTGGAGCTCTTATGTATCTTACAAATTGTAAAAGACCTGACATTTCTTTTGCAGTTAATTTATTAACAAGGTTCAGCTCAGCTCCTACAAAAAGACACTGGAATGGGATCAAACACATATTTCGATACCTTCGAGGAACTACTGATTTAGTATTATTTTATTCTAACGAATCAAAACAAGATTTGGTTGGTTATGCAGATGCAGGTTATTTATCTGATCCACATAAAGCTAAATCTCAAACTGGATATATATTCCTAAATGGAGGTATTGCAATATCATGGCGTTCTCAAAGAGAAACACTTGTTGCAACATCATCAAATCATGCCGAAGTGATTGAATTACATGAAGCTACTCAGGAATATTTTTGGTTGAGATCAATGACACAACTCATTACTGATTCTTGTGGACTAGAACGTGATAAAAGTCCAACAACTATCTATGAAGATAATGCAGCTTGCATAGCATAGATAAAGGAAGGATATATCAAAAGTGATCGAACAAAACATATACCTCCTAGATTCTTCTCATACACTCAAGACCTCATTAAGGACAACCAGATTGAAATGAGATATGTTCAATCTATCAAAAACTCTGCTGATCTTTTCACCAAAACACTTTCAACTGCTATTTTGCATGTTCACAATATTGGCATGAGGCAAGTTCAAAAAATGTAACAGCTCAGCAATGTCTACTTGAGGGGGAGTCAACTATATGATGCACTCTTTTTCCCTTAGCGGAAGTGTTTATCCCACTGGGTTTTTCTTTGGCCAAGGTTTTTAACGAGGCAGTAACTTATAGTTGATCTCAAACAAAACAAAATTGGTGTCCAAGGGGAGTGTTATAATATTAGACTTTAATGGATAGTAAATTTTGTACAAATCATAGTCAATATTGGATACCTCTTGTATAGTATTTTTTTTGTACTATAAATACCCATGTATGCATGCTAAAAACTTGCACCCATTATACTTACAAGAATTATTTCTCTCATTTCTCTCATTAGTATTCTACTCCTTCATTACTAGAATTTTGTAGTAAGTTTAGGCTACCAATGTTGTTATAAACAACTAAATTACAACAAATCCTACGTACTAAATGCCATCAAAATTTTGATCGTTTTTGAGTTATCCGCTTTTTCAAACGACAAAGGCCAAAGAAAATTACAGAATCACCCCCTCAATTATGGTTCGACTTGCACTTTTTCAGGGGTATCAAAGGTAAAATTATTATTTCATGAAAAATCTTTAACCAATCTCCACCCAAATTTTCAACGGTCCGTATTTTTCCGCTCGCCACGAGTTAAATTTTTCCGCCACCACCGTTCAACTCGAAATAATTTTACGAACACAACGCAACTTGCTACGTGCAAAACGGACGTTTTTTTAAAAAATGCTAAATATTTCGGGATATCTTCCGTACACAACACACCCGAAACAACGCGCTTTTAATTATATAAATACATAACGTCACGTTAAACATAAATATGCAACCCGAAATACCCCGCAGCAACGCGCGGTCGAAATTTTTCTAGTTAAGTACTAATGTTGTAGGTCACTAGCAAAAGTGCTTGTATGAAGTCTTATAGTAGTATGTAACTATAATTGTAATTATAAGTATGAAGTCTTATACTAGTATGTAACTATAATTGTAATTATAATTGTAACTGCTACTGCAACAATATTCGTTTATATATGTGACTTTGTTCAAGTACTAGCTAGTAACAGTTAAATAGTTGTTTAGTAAAATACAGATGTATCTAATTGTTCAAATATATCTAGATTTATTATAAGTGGAGACTCAAATACCTGTGAGAAATACATTTGCCCGATAGTTAGTAAGTACATGGGACCCGAATACTCGTGGAAAAACCCGAAACCCGATAGTTATTAAATAAATGGGGACCCGCCGGTGTTGATGCATATTTGTATGGCCGTCGTTGGACGAATAACGTTTATTATTCTATTGTACACGTAGTTGATGTATACACATGAAACTGATCAGTTATAGGAGCATTTGTAACTGTTGGGCCATAATGTTCAAGAGGCCCATTCGTATGAGTGAGGCCCATTCGTATGAGTGAGGCCCATTAGGGTTTGTCTAGTTTGCCTATAAATACCAGTTTATATGTTCATTAGGGTAAAGAGATAATAGTCTAGACCCTAATTTGGTGAGCCGTGTTTGGCGATCCATTGCTAAGGGGAGATCATGCTCGATCTCCCCTGGCACCAGTGTTTCTATGTTTAAATCAATATTGTAACTTCAACGTTTATTATATTATATCGATTTATCCGTGTTCATCATGTTTATCTCTTCCGTCTTTAATCTTGCTCGTATATAGTTGTTTGTGATCCTTTTATGGACCAACAGCCGGGTATGAGACCGGATTTGAGACTGTGTTTCTTAATCAGGTTTGGGACTGGGATTATCTAAATCCGGCCCAAACCTGGCCAGATGTCTTCCCTATTCTTATTTTTATTCTAATTCAATTTTTCAATTTCAATTAAAAACAAAAATCCATCCAAACTGATCGAAACCTTTAAACCTTTAAAAAACCACAATTTTTGCATTTAATGAAGTCATGATAAAGCGAAGAAGAGATCTTGATCCTGAAAAGGTTCTAATCTTGAATCAAGATCCTGAGTTCTTTGAAATATTCATTCAAGGTCGTTGCTCTCACAAACAGGTACATAATTAAACCATTTTCTTGAATGCTTTTCTTACTCCCTGTTGATTATATTTTCATCCTATTATTTTGCACAATATATCGATTTATTAAGTTGAGTTCAATACATGAATTTCTAGGCAAAATTCTTTAATTTTCAAGAAAATTGTAACTGAATTTATTTTTATAATCTTTAATGTTTGAGTGCATGTGCAGCGTGTACCACCAGATTTTCAAGAAGATAAAGAAGCAATCCTACTTAAAGATCTCAAGAACAGAGTGTGGCATGTATATTTAAAGAAAGAGAAAATGGTGTTTTCATAAGAATGGTTGGTATAGATTTGTGATTGAAAATGTAACAAGAAGCAATCCTACTTAAAGATCTCAAGAACAGAGTGTGGCATGTATATTTAAAGAAAGAGAAAATGGTGTTTTCATAAGAATGGTTGGTATAGATTTGTGATTGAAAATGTAAAAGCCCGCACAACCCGTAGTAGATAGTGTCCGCTTTGACCTCCGCATTACCTATCATTCAGTCATCCACAGTCTCACGGTTTTGCTTTTTAAAACGCGTCTACCAGAAGAGATATCCACACCCTCCCTTATAAATGGTGTTTTTGTTCTCCTCTCCCACCGATGTGGGACGAGTCTTACAGGAAAGAGTCTAGAGTTAGGCAAATTTATGGTTTTAGATACTGTAAAGAATCGGGATAATTTTGAGTTAGAATTTTTGGTAGGGATGCATGTAAGGTTGAAGAAGATCAAGAGTATACAAACCCATCATTCGTGTGAAAGATGAACCATACTAAATCATCCCCAATTCGCAAATCCAAAAGACTATGTGGAAAATGGTAAATCTTTTTAATAAGGATTTATTACTTGAAGATCTTATATTTGTAATGCTTGATTGGTGAAATGTAATTGCATTGCTAATGTGTTTAACCCAACTGTGTATCTTCGATTTGTGTCAATATGATTGCCCTTTATATGGAATACATTGATTAAACGGACGAAAATACACTCACATGTGAGCAAAAAAAAAAAAAAATATAGGTTTTGTGATGCAAATGTATACAAATTACATGTATCAACGGCGTAATTTTTTTTCCATTTCATTATGTTTTAACTTCTTCTTATCATCTTCTTATTTAACATTTAACATGCTTCGATTATTTTGCAAATTTATAAACTCATGGTAAGAAAGCATAAACGATACACAATGTACGGATAAATAGTTGTTAGGATCGAATTGTTACCACGTAGGCACGTAGCATAATGGTGTATCCTAGGAGATCCACGCATAAAAACATCATTTTTATACAGAAAACTCGATCAAAGAACACAAGAGATAACTAAATTTGGTAGTTTTCAGCATTTGCCGCCCAGCGTTTAGCAGGCCGCCCAGCGTCAAGTGTAAGCCCTGCAGGCAGCTTCGATGCATAAGCCATTTAACTCAGCGCGTGAACGGCACGCTGCCACGTCAGCACACGCCACCGACATTCCAGATACTTCACGTAACAGAACCACTCAGTGATTGACACGTGTATCCCGTGAATTTCGGACATTCGGTGCCTATAAATAGACCCCCTGGGTCACCACATTTCACATCATTCGGATCTAAACTTCAGTTAGAGAGAAGTACACTTTTTCTCTCACACAGTTCTTTCTCACTCTAAAATAACATTAGCCGCTTAGCAGCAGTGCGCTAGACGGATCATTACAGATTGATCCACAGATTGATTGAGGCCACCCCACGGATCTTACATCTGTGTTCTGGGTCTACAGAGATTATTTCTCGAGGGCAAACAACAATCAACAGTATACGCCACACGCTGAGGAGCTAATTTTCTGTATTAGTACCTTACAGCCGCTATACGAAAAATCGTACTAACAGAAAATATACCTCATCACCAAGAACAACACTTGAAACAGTCGATGAAAACCTCAATACTTGAAACACCTAAAACAACAAAAACACCAAGAACGCAAAGACAACCGAAACAACCTCATCAATAAAAACACTTGAAACAGTCGATGAAAACCTCATTGAAAATATACCAGTCGATTAGCTAACTCTTGAAGAGAATTTAGTTGAAGAAGAAGATCATTTGCACACTGACACAGCAGATGATCAAGTTCATGAAACCATACCACGATTGAGAAAACCACTGATAGGAGGTTCTAGTGCCGGAATGTGGAAAGCTAGGCGAGGAACACATAATGTTTCTTTCAAAAAGACATCTGATGTCAATGTTAAGCACAACAGCAAAGGAAAATCAATTTCCAAATCACAATTGTTTAAGCAATTCAATCAGTTGAATGCTTTAGTTGATGACACTAAGAAGCAACATAGTGATGAAGGTTTTTTGGACGACGATTGGAATTTTGAAGAAGAAGGTGAACAGTTATTTATGACTGAAGAAATGGCAAGCAAGTTACTGGATGGAATTTTGACTAAAACAGCGCCATCACAATTTAAGCAAAAATTAGCACAACCAACCATCCGTGCAACAGCTGTGGATAATTTGTTTGCTTTGATTACTGGAGATGAAGCTATCAAACCGCCAACAATGGCAGAGTCAACACAGTGTTTTATCCTTCGAATTGCAGATTGTCTATTACCAAGAAATTTGGGAATTCCATCTATCGGTGTTTATGATGGTACAACAGAACCAGAAGATTTTCTGACTATGTTTGAAGGTGTTATGAGGTTGCAGTATTGGGAAGATGAAACTGCATGCCATATGTTTCCAATGGTATTGCAGAAAATGGCAAGGGAGTGGTTTGCTAGCTTGCCACCAAGGAGCATTACCATTTTTCTTGATTTGAGGGCAAAGTTTGTGATGCAATATCAAAGCTTGAGGAGCTGCACGTTGTCACATCTTGATGCACATGAGATAACAATGCACCAGAATGAATCACTGAGTGATTTTATGAAACGTTATACCATTGAATGTCAGAAGATACCAGACATACCAGATTCTCATCTTGTTTCAGGATTTATATTATGTCTTGATCAGCGAAGCTTTGCACGATTAATTTATGCTTTGCGTTATAACATTCCAAAAACATTGCATCAGGCGTTGGGTATCGCTCAGAAGCATTTACGAGCAGGCGAAATGGGATATCCAAGAGTGGATAATTATCAAAGAAATTTCAGGCAGCAAGGCGTAGAATGGAACAGAAATGAAAATTATCAGAGGCAACGTGGTTACGACAATAATTACCAGAAATAGCAGAACGGCTGGAGGGGAAATAATCATCTAAATGACAATTATCATCATCGAAAGCCATTAGACAGACATCCACTTATCATGGAATTAACCAAAACTCCAAAAGAAATCTTGTTCACAGAACCTGTTAAGGAAACTTTTCACCCCCCACCGCCGATGGAAGAGCGTCAGGGACCATAAAGTGACAAATGGTGTGACTTCCATGAAGCATATGGGCATGACACCGATAATTGCAAGTCATTGATGAGAGAAATCATTGTAAAGATCAAGGCTGTAGAATTAAATCATCTTTTACCAGGAAAAAACTATCGGAGAAATGATCCAAACAAACGTTTTGCTTGGCAGGGAAAAATACATCACATTGGACGGTGTGACAGGAACAGAAGAGAAGAAAGGAATGATGAAAGGGATCCAACCCCTGAAATGCACATCAAGGTTATATGGAATGAGATAGAGGAAAATGAAACAGAAGGAGAACGCAGGACGGAGACCTGGATGTATGCTCCAATCATATTTCATACCATTCTAAATTGGCGTCTGTCAGAAGAGCCTGTGGTCATCTCAGCTGTAATTGCAAAAGGAAACATCAATCGAATTTATACTGAAACATGTAGTGAGGCAGATATTTTATATTTGCATTGTTTCAAAAATTATCCGTTCAGCTTGAAGGATAGGTTACGCTACACGAACTTGAAGATCGCTAGCATTACGGGCGAGTCAATGAATGTAACATCCCGCATTTTTTTTTTCTTTTCCGTTAAATTATTTTTAACGTCCGTCTTTTTATTTTAAATAATATCTTCCATATATAGATTCGTATCCTTCGTTAGCTAACGTTCTTAATATTTTCGTTATTTAATTATAACAACTCCCGTTTACTCTCGCATATTTAAAATATTCGTTCGGTTAAATCACATACCCGCTTTTAAACTCGAGGGACTAAAGTTGACACGGGGCAAACTAGTTTACTAGGTCAACTAGTCCACCCCAATCACCACCATTCAATCATCTCCATCTCTCTCTCTTTCTCTCTAGCAAGAACACACACATATTTACTAAATTCATTCATTCATCATCTAAATCCGGATGAAGAAGCAAACATCTAAACAAATTACATATTTGGAATCCTCTCTTCATCCTCTACAACTTGATACCAATTTCATCTCATTTGGGTAACTTTCTAAAATCACTAGATTTGGTGTTCTTGATGTTTTTGAATTATAAAAGTGTTAATTAGTGTCTATGGCTCGTGTATAACATGAATATATGTTTTGTTTGTTCGATTTGTTGTTTTGAGTAACTAGTTTGAACACTTGAAAATGGGTTTGCTTAATCTTTGATTTTGGAAGATTAAATGTTGTTAAATTGTTAAAGTTCATGTTTTAAATGTGTTACTAGCATCACTAGCTTCAATTTGGTATGAAGGTTGGCATGGATTAGCTTCATAAACATAATTGCTAAATTTGAGATTTTGAGTTAGGGTTTGATAGAAGAAAAATGAATTTTTGATGCATTAATTGCTTTACAATGTTGTTTGTAAGTGTTTAGTTGTTTTGCATGTTTAATTACATTCGAAACGGCATATCAAACATGTGAATTGATTGCTTGAATCATGAATGTGCATTTATGAACTTGAAGTATTATTGTTAGACATTAAATGGTCATTCAATGTGAATTTGGTTGTTGTAAATGATGGGGATTGTTTAATGACATGTGGTTAGTTGAATCATTTGTTAAAATAGCTTTCCAATGATCTATGATATGCATTCTTGCCGTTTTTGCTTCATAAATTGTGTTGAAAAAGAGTTTGGATCGTGCATAAAATTTTAAAACTGAAAAATAGCTGGAAACCTGAGTGCGCGGCGCGCACCCCTATCTGTGCGCGGCGCGCACATGGCCTGGCAGAATTCTGATCAAAGTGGTTTTTGTCACGAAAATGTTTGCTATGCTAGGGACCTCCGATTCACATGTAACTTGTTCTAACATGCTTATATATGAAAAACTAGCTTAGAAAAATAGTTCGGGACCCGACCCGAACGTGTTGACTTTGACTTTGACCAAAATTTGACTTTTAGTCAAACTTAACCAAATGTTTGTGCAACCATTCTAACTTGTTTGTATACTTGTATCTTGCATGAAACTTGACAAATTGATTCACATGCTACATAATCGAGTCGTAACGAGCCATAGGACTAATTGAGCATCTTTGACCAACCGTGTTTACCATTATTGATACAACCTATTTGTTTAGGTCAAGACTAGCATTGTTCTTTGCACATTTACTTGTTGAAGTACTACTACACTCTTTCACTCAAGGTGAGATCATAGTCCCACTTTTACTCTTTTGAACTTATATTTGGGATGAGAAAACATAAACGTTTCTTTTTAACTAAGTGAACACAAGTACAGGAAAACAAACATTCTACATACGAGTTTAGAACGAAATCCTCAATTCGATTATCATTAGATACACTTGCAGGGTGTAAGTGTAGGCGTGAACTTATGTTGTATGGCCATATGGGTTTGACAAACCCTCATCTCGGACGGTTCGCTACCGTGTATGGATGAAATATATTTTCGAGAAACAGTGTTGTTCTAGCACTATTATGATGGGGTTCAACGGACGGAATGTTAAGCCTTGATAATTGGGTGCTCGTGAATATTAACTTTTAGAATGTACTACTACTTTATCAATGTTGCAAATCTTGTGGTTCGACTTACTTTTACTCACTTATTTACTTAAACCTATGATTTCACCAACGTCTTCGTTGACAGATTTCTATGTTTTTCTCAGCTCTTTGAACGATATGTGAAACATGCTTCCGCTCATTATTTTGATACTTGCATTGGATGTCGAGTATACATGCATACGTGGAGCGTCTTTTGGCTTTATTTAAAATTGTGTCACATAGGTTTCACTGTGCTTATAACTTTGTATCGTAACTTTTGGTTGAACAATTCTTGTAAACTTTGAAACAAACTTTACTTTTGAAATGGATGCGACATACTTTTGGTCAAACGTTGTTTTAAGGACTTATGACCATGTAATGGTACCTAAGTAGACGGCGCCGTCAATGATGATTTTGTCGGGTCGCTACAGATGGTATCAGAGCATTGGTTGTAGGGATTTAGAGTTCATTGGTGTTAACCCCGAGTCATAGGGTACATTAGTGAATCTAGACTACAACCGGCATATAGACTTGAAGTAGGGATTACTTGACTATTTGTGCATTTATACTCGAATTTTCTACTCATAACTAACTCTTGTTTCATCTTGATCTCACGTTGTTTAATTTGATTGACACGCCACCTTGACTTTATAGAATAATGTCGAATGCACATATGAATCAGGGTAATATAATTGCCGGGATTATATTACGGTGACTCATATGAACGTTCCGACATTATGACATAAAGAATTTAAGGCGAGTCGAGGAAAAACTTCTCTTTATCTTTATTCTATATCACGGTTAGTATTATTGAGAATACTAATCAATGATATTCTTGTGTCTTGAAGGAACAATGGTTCCTCGTCGTGTACGCCGCAATGAAACTCCCGAACAAGCTCTCGAACGGATGATAGCTACCGCCGTAGATGCGGCCATGGCCGGTCACTCATCCAATAACAACAACAATAATAACAACAACCCAAACCACAACAACAACAACAACAACAACAACAACAACAACAACAACAACAACAACAACAATGGAGCCGGTAATTCAAACGAGGGATGCTCCTACAAAGCTTTCATGGGGTGCAAACCTCATAGTCTCGATGGAACCGGGGGACCGGTTACTCTCACCCGATGGTTTGAACAAACGGAAGCCGTCTTTAGCATAAGCGGTTGTCGGGACCAAGACAAGGTCAAATTTTCCACCCACACTTTTTCCGGTATCGCTCTCACTTGGTGGAACTCCTATGTACAATCGGTGGGTACCGATGAAGCTCACGCCCTCACTTGGGCCGATTTAAGGGGAAAGATAATCGTCGAATACTTTCCTCGTGAAGAGACCCAAAAGCTCGAACAAGAGCTAAGAACGCTAAAAGCGGTCGGGAACGACCTCAAGGCTTATAATCAACGGTTTGCCGAGTTATCCTTAATGTGTCCGGCTCTTGTGACTCCCGAATCCCTCCGAGTCGAACTTTACATGGATGGCCTCCCAAAAAGCATCAAACAAGGAGTAATGGCATCCAAACCCGCCAACCTACAAGGAGCTTTGGATATGGCCCGTCAATTAATAGAGACGGTAGACGAAATCATTGTACCGGCACCTAAGACCGAAGATAAATCGGGTGGAAAAAGAAAATGGGAAGCCACTCCATCAAACAACTACAACAACAACTACAAAAAGCCTTTTAACAACGACGGCAAGAAAGGTTATGCCGGAACTCAACCTTTTTGCAACAAATGTCACAAGCACCATTCGGGTGAATGTGGCAAGCTAATTTGCCACCGATGCCAAGGAGTTGGTCATAAGGCCAACAATTGCACGAGTGCTGCCCCCGTCGCTCGAAAAGGGCCTAATGTACCAAAGACGGTCACTTGTTACGAATGTGGCCAAACGGGTCATTATAGAAATGCATGCCCAAAGAAGAAGGATAACCCCAACACACGCGGCCGAGCTTTCAACATCAACACCGAGGAAGCCCGAGATGACAATGAACTAGTCACGGGTACGTTTCTTCTCAACAATTCTTATATTTCTTGTTTATTCGATTCGGGTGCCGATAAGAGTTTTGTATCCAAGACTTTGAATCATACTTTTAGCACTCCCTCACTTCCGCTAGATACTACTTATACCATTGAAGTGGCTAACGGGAAACTATTAAGTGCCGACAAATTTTACAGGGGGTGTACACTAAACTTAATGGGTAAAGAGTTTGAAATTGACTTGATACCTATAGAACTAGGGAGCTTCGATGTAATTATTGGTATGGATTGGCTAGCCAAAACGAAATCTCACATCCTTTGTGATCTTAAAGTGATTCAAATTCCTATCAAGAATGGTGAACCCTTGGTCGTTTATGGTGATAAGAGTTGCACCGGACTCAACCTTGTTTCGTGCCTTAAAGTTGAAAAATACCTTCGTAAAGGTTGTTTCGCGATTCTAGCTCACGTTAAAAAGGTCAAGACCGATGAGAAGCATATCGATGATGTGCCAATTGTTAGTGACTTTTCCGATGTTTTTCCCGACGAATTGCCGGGTCTTCCACCTCATCGACCGGTAGAATTCCAAATCGATCTTATTCCGGGAGCCGCACCAGTAGCACGTGCACCATATAGACTTGCTCCATCCGAAATGCAAGAATTGCAAAGTCAAATTCAAGAACTACTTGACCTTGGTTTTATCCAACCTAGCCATTCACCCTGGGGCGCTCCGATTTTGTTTGTTAAGAAGAAAGATGGATCCCTACGAATGTGCATTGATTATCGTGAACTAAATAAATTGACGGTTAAGAACCGATATCCTCTTCCGCGCATCGATGACCTCTTTGATCAACTACAAGGATCTTGTGTATATTCAAAAATTGATCTCCGCTCGGGTTATCATCAATTAAGGGTTAAGGGGGAAGATGTCTCCAAAACCGCTTTTCGGACTCGTTATGGTAGTTATGAATTTCTTATCATGCCATTTGGTCTCACTAATGCACCGGCGGTGTTCATGGATCTCATGAACCGCGTGTGCAAACCGTATCTCGACAGATTCGTTATTGTATTCATAGATGACATCTTAATCTATTCTAAAAGTGAAGAGGAACACGAACAACATCTCCGACTTGTGCTAGAACTTCTTAGACAAGAACGACTCTATGCCAAATTCTCCAAGTGTGAATTTTGGTTGAAAGAAGTTCAATTTCTTGGTCATGTTGTAAGTGACCAAGGTATTAAAGTCGATCCATCGAAAATCGAAGCCATTAGTAAATGGGAGACTCCTACCACCCCTACTCATATTCGTCAATTCTTGGGTCTCGCCGGATACTATCGTAGATTCATCGAAAATTTCTCTTTAGTTGCACGTCCTCTAACCGCGTTGACTCACAAGGGAAAGAAATTCATTTGGTCAACCGAACAAGAATCCGCATTTCAAATCTTGAAGAAGAAGCTAACCACCGCTCCTATCTTATCCCTCCCCGAGGGCAACGATGATTTTTTTGTGTATTGCGATGCCTCAAAACATGGTTTTGGGTGTGTATTGATGCAACGAGAGAAAGTCATTGCTTATGCCTCGCGACAACTAAAAGTTCACGAACGGAATTATACGACCCATGATCTCGAACTCGGAGCCGTTGTCTTTGCACTTAAAATGTGGAGACACTATCTTTATGGAACCAAGAGTACTATCTTTACCGATCATAAAAGCCTCCAACACATCTTCGATCAAAAGCAACTAAACATGAGACAACGAAGGTGGATTGAAACCTTAAACAATTACGATTGCGAGCTTCGTTACCATCCCGGAAAGGCAAATGTAGTAGCCGATGCCTTAAGCCGAAAAGAAAGAGCGGTGCCTCTTCGTGTCCGAGCATTGAACATCACTATCCACACCAATCTCAATAACCAAATTCGTGTAGCTCAGGATGAGGCTCTCAAGGATGAAAATATCTCTCTCGAACGCTTGAACATCCTCACCTCTCGATTTGAAGTTAAGAAAACCGGACTCCGATATTTCGCCGAAAGAATTTGGGTACCTAGTTATGGGGACTTGCGAAACCTTATTTTAGATGAAGCCCATAAGTCAAGATATTCGATTCACCCGGGTGTCAATAAGATGCACCACGACCTTAAACAACAATATTGGTGGCCGAACATCAAAAGGGACGTAGCTACTTATGTTTCCAAGTGTTTGACATGTTCTAAAGTCAAAGCCGAACACCAAAGACCGTCCGGACTACTTCAACAACTCGAGATCCCGCAATGGAAGTGGGAAAGAATAACGATGGATTTTATCACCAAACTACCAAAGACGGTGGGCGGTTATGACACTATTTGGGTTATTGTTGACCGTTTCACTAAATCCGCACACTTCTTAGCCATGAAAGAAACCGACAAGATGGAAAAACTTGCACAACTTTACATCAAGGAAATCGTAGCCCGTCACGGTGTACCTCTATCGATTATTTCCGACCGAGATGGCTGTTTTGTTTCTAGATTTTGGCGTACTTTACAAGAAGCATTGGGAACGCGTTTAGACATGAGCACCGCATACCATCCGCAAACCGACGAATAAAGCGAGCGTACAATTCAAACCTTGGAAGACATGCTACGAGCTTGCGTTATCGATTTTGGAAAAGCTTGGGACAAGCTCTTACCTCTCACCGAGTTCTCTTACAACAATAGTTATCACGCGAGTATAAAAGCCGCCCCATTCGAAGCATTATATGGCTGAAAATGCCGTTCTCCTCTTTTTTGGGCCGAAGTAGGCGACGTACAAATCACCGGACCCGAACTCATTCACGAAACCACCGAAAAGATCGTTCAAATCTGAGATAGGCTTAGGACGGCCCGTAGTCGTCAAAAGAGCTATACAGACAAACGACGCAATGACCTCGAATTTCAAGTCGGTGATTGCGTAATGTTAAAAGTTGCACCATGGAAAGGTGTAATCCGTTTTGGGAAACGCGGGAAGCTAAATCCACGGTATATTGGTCCTTTCGAAATCTTGGAACGTGTTGGAACCGTTACTTATTGTTTAGACCTTCCACCTCAATTGAGCTCCGTTCATCTTACCTTCCATGTATCTAACTTGAAAAAGTGTCTTGCCGAACCTGATATCGTCATCCCTCTTGAAGAACTTACTATTGATGACAAATTTCATTTTGTGGAGGAACCGGTTGAAATCGTAGACACCTCCATCAAGATGTTAAAACAAAGCCGAATTCCAATTGTCAAGGTCCGTTGGAACGCCAAAAGGGGACCCGAGTTTACTTGGGAAAGACAAGATCAAATGCAAAAGAAATATCCTCATCTATTCGCGAATTCGAAAACGCAAAATCTCGAGGAAGAAACAACGACTACTATGCCTACTTAAATTTCGGGACGAAATTTCTTTTAAGGTGTGGGTAATGTAACATCCCGCATTTTTTTTTCTTTTCCGTTAAATTATTTTTAATGTCCGTCTTTTTATTTTAAATAATATCTTCCGTATATAGATTCGTATCCTTCGTTAGCTAACGTTCTTAATATTTTCGTTATTTAATTATAACAACTCCCGTTTACTCTCGCATATTTAAAATGTTCGTTCGGTTAAATCACATACCCGCTTTTAAACTCGAGGGACTAAAGTTGACACGGGGCAAACTAGTTGACTAGGTCAACTAGTCCACCCCAATCACCACCATTCAATCATCTCCATCTCTCTCTCTTTCTCTCTAGCAAGAACACACACACACATTTACTAAATTCATTCACTCATCATCTAAATCCGGATGAAGAAGCAAACATCAAAACAAATTACATATTTGGAATCCTCTCTTCATCCTCTACAACTTGATACCAATTTCATCTCATTTGGGTAACTTTCTAAAATCACTAGATTTGGTGTTCTTGATGTTTTTGAATTATAAAAGTGTTAATTAGTGTCTATGGCTCGTGTATAACATGAATATATGTTTTGTTTGTTCGATTTGTTGTTTTGAGTAACTAGTTTGAACACTTGAAAATGGGTTTGCTTAATCTTTGATTTTGGAAGATTAAATGTTGTTAAATTGTTAAAGTTCATGTTTTAAATGTGTTACTAGCATCACTAGCTTCAATTTGGTATAAAGGTTGGCATGGATTAGCTTCATAAACATAATTGCTAAATTTGAGATTTTGAGTTAGGGTTTGATAGAAGAAAAATGAATTTTTGATGCATTAATTGCTTTACAATGTTGTTTGTAAGTGTTTAGTTGTTTTGCATGTTTAATTACATTCGAAACGGCATATCAAACATGTGAATTGATTGCTTGAATCATGAATGTGCATTTATGAACTTGAAGTATTATTGTTAGACATTAAATGGTCATTCAATGTGAATTTGGTTGTTGCAAATGATGGGGATTGTTTAATGACATGTGGTTAGTTGAATCATTTGTTAAAATAGCTTTCCAATGATCTATGATATGCATTCTTGCCGTTTTTGCTTCATAAATTGTGTTGAAAAAGAGTTTGGATCGTGCATAAAATTTTAAAACTGAAAAATAGCTGGAAACCTGAGTGCGCGGCGCGCACCCCTATCTGTGCGCGGCGCGCACATGGCCTGGCAGAATTCTGATCAAAGTGGTTTTTGTCACGAAAATGTTTGCTATGCTAGGGACCTCCGATTCACATGTAACTTGTTCTAACATGCTTATATATGAAAAACTAGCTTAGAAAAATAGTTCGGGACCCGACCCGAACGTGTTGACTTTTTGTTGACTTTGACTTTGACCAAAATTTGACTTTTAGTCAAACTTAACCAAATGTTTGTGCAACCATTCTAACTTGTTTGTATACTTGTATCTTGCATGAAACTTGACAAATTGATTCACATGCTACATAATCGAGTCGTAACGAGCCATAGGACTAATTGAGCATCTTTGACTAACCGTGTTTACCATTATTGATACAACCTATTTGTTTAGGTCAAGACTAGCATTGTTCTTTGCACATTTACTTGTTGAAGTACTACTACACTCTTGCACTCAAGGTGAGATCATAGTCCCACTTTTACTCTTTTGAACTTATATTTGGGATGAGAAAACATAAACGTTTCTTTTTAACTAAGTGAACACAAGTACAGGAAAACAAACATTCTACATACGAGTTTAGAACGAAATCCTCAATTCGATTATCATTAGATACACTTGCAGGGTGTAAGTGTAGGCGTGAACTTATGTTGTATGGCCATATGGGTTTGACAAACCCTCATCTCGGACGGTTCGCTACCGTGTATGGATGAAATATATTTTCGAGAAACAGTGTTGTTCTAGCACTATTATGATGGGGTTCAACGGACGGAATGTTAAGCCTTGATAATTGGGTGCTCGTGAATATTAACTTTTAGAATGTACAACTACTTTATCAATGTTGCAAATCTTGTGGTTCGACTTACTTTTACTCACTTATTTACTTAAACCTATGATTTCACCAACGTCTTCGTTGACAGATTTCTATGTTTTTCTCAGGTCTTTGAACGATATGAGAAACATGCTTCCGCTCATTATTTTGATACTTGCATTGGATGTCGAGTATACCTGCATACGTGGAGCGTCTTTTGGCTTTATTTAAAATTGTGTCACATAGGTTTCACTGTGCTTATAACTTTGTATCGTAACTTTTGGTTGAACAATTCTTGTAAACTTTGAAACAAACTTTACTTTTGAAATGGATACGACATACTTTTGGTCAAACGTTGTTTTAAGGACTTATGACCATGTAATGGGACCTAAGTAGACGGCGCCATCAATGATGATTTTGTCGGGTCGCTACAATGAAGGCAGTTGGTAAGGTGAAACTGGATGTAACATTGGGAACACACCTTTTAGTCCGAACAGAAATTGTGGACTTTACAGTTTTTGATGGCAGATCAAGATTCAATGCATTGTTTGGTAGGCGAACTCTTCGCAAATTTGGAGCAATTACTTCCACACCACATGCAGAAATATGGTTCCCAACACCAAATGGTGTAGCAGTATTACACTCTGAGTATGTGGGACCCGCAAGAGAAAAATCAGTTGTTTATGAAGCTCAACGGAATTTTGTCAGAGGGGAATCATCGAAGCAGTTATTTAGCAGAAATGATGTGAACGGGTACTTTAAACCATACAAAATGTGGGAGCATTGAAAGAAGGACGCAGAACGCTAAACGGAGGACAGTATAATAGCATGAGTTTTACAGAATAGTTTTTATCATATTTTTAATTTTTCTCAGTTCAGACAATCGCACAATAAAATTTTTGTAATTTTCTGATTAGGACTTGATCACCCCATACGAAGATATTACACAAAAATGTTGTATGAGTGACAGTATTATCAATAAAATTTTAAATTTTTCTTACGCACAGCGTTACGCGTTACGTATGTAAAGCATAGCATTCATTCCTACCCACATAAGGCAAGACATTTTTATGCCCCCGATGGTAGAGGCTCTTGTGTCAATATTATAGACACAAGGGATAAGCTAGCGTAAAGTGTTTACTTCGCTAGAGGGCACCGAGGCAAAACTAAAGATCTCATAATGTCATGACATACATAATGGTTTATCACAACGGCATAAATCCATTTATATTTTGAAAACAGAAAAAATTGAAATACGAGTGCATTTAGTAAGCCGCACAACACCTGAGCGCAACGCGCTAAATGAAATACCATTAATTCCATAAACATAAATTTCTCTAACAGATTTATCAATTTTTATTGCATAACAATATTATGATTTATTCATATCCTACTTCACAAAGCAGTCTGAGAATTCTCAACGTTTCTTTATAAAGCAAATGCTCCATTGCAGAATGGAGAACAGATAAGTTGTTTGATATATTCATTACAGCAATAACAAAATTCTACAAACTTGTTTTGACTAAATGGAAATACAAAACAGATATACAATTTTAATACCTTATATACATAATACCATTTATGTAGAAGTACACCTCTGATTCATAAGGAGGAATTATGCATTACGGACAGTGGATGACGGATAACAGTTCAATTCATGTACAAATTTAAAAATCAGTTTAAGATAAAAAAAAATCATTTCATATGATGTGATATATGAAAATCTAATCATTTTAACAAGCTTGCAATGGTTAAACGCATATAGCAGTGATACGACAATCATGAAAAGTAACAACACATGCTCACATTAAACATAAAAACAGAATGTATATACAACATAAAGATGTTACATGTTGTTACAGAATAAGTGTGTTTTCAAATTGGAACATCTAGAATGTCCTTAACAGATACGTTATCCCTAAGACACATTTCTTCTAAAGAGTTAATCTTCAGAGAAGTCACTTCAGCTATGGCCACCTGCAGTTTAGCACCAGCATCTGGTTTGATGTGTTTTGCAATTGCATCTGGTAAAGGGTCAGGCCTTACAAGTACTGCATTTAAAACCTCCTCCATTGCATCTGAAAGGTCACTTTCTGTAGATGCCACCAGATACCTATCAAAAGTCTGACCCACAAGTGAAGAGCCCAACACCCTATGCACAAGACCAGGGACACCATTCTTTAAGTCAGTAAAGTTCTTTTTAGCATCAGCAGCAGCAACAATCTTCTCCTCCAACAACCGATTCTTCTCCTCAAGCAACTTCTTTAGCTCCTCATTACTCTTCATCAGTTTATCATTCTCTTCCATAACCTTCTCCTTCTCCACCCTTTCTGCAACACATTTTGTTTCCACCACCTGCAACAACTCCTCCTTCTTCTTTACAGCATCCTCTGCAGCCTTCAACTTTAAATTTGCATCTTTCAAGTCAACCTCAAGCCTTTTTACCTTGTTGGCATTATGTACATCATTGGCAACAACAGTGTCTTGAGCTTTTTGCATCCTAAGCCATGAATCACATGTTGATCCAGAAGCACTAATGCTACAGCAGTAGATTGATAGCTTTGTTTATGAGTCATGATGGACAGAGAGGAAAACAAATCAGTAATGGTGCTTGCCTACAATGAATACAGTAATTCTGATAAGAAAACAATTATTAGTGAAATGGTGTTCCTAGATTATAAATCTTATACGGATTACCTTCAAAAACTAAGAAAAACTATCAGATTTATTAGCAGGATCGTCAAGAAAAGCCTGCAAACCGCCCAGCGGTATAGATGGTGGTTGAGTGGATGCAGAGGATTGGGTTGTATCAGTCCCTTTAGGAGTATGCCGAGCTCTAAATGGAGGGGTCTCAAAAGAATCAATATCATCAGTTTCATCATTGTTATCATCATTATCATCTTCTTCAATCTCAGCAAACTCAGTAATATTACCACCAGCAGTGGTTTCATCATCATGCTCCCTCTGAAGAATCAATCCTGTGATACATAAAGACAAATAAGTATACTGTGAACTTTAACAGTGAAATAAGCAAACAATATAAATATGAAGCATACTTCTCTTCTTTGGCTTTTTCAGTAGCCTCATTCATTTGGCGCTTCCCAGCACGTTTTGAACTCTTGGCGCTGGACGGTTCAGGAGTACTTTCAATAATTTCCACATCAGGAGATGGTTGAGCAGTACCACCATCTCCACCCTCAACAGGCCGCTCTAGGCTCTTCAGTTGTTGTTCAAAGGCAGCATCTTTGGCTTTATCAGCCTCAATTTCAGCAGGAGTTTTGGGCCATTCAGAAACAATTAGGGGATCTAGATTGGTCTTCTTAAAGGTCCTGTAAACCTGCATCTCTCCTTCTGCAATTAGGCAACATACCAAGCAAGCCGAAACATATATACGAAAACATATATAACTCATGACAACATAACAAAGAACAGAATATATCAATAAAGGTTCCTACCACGGCCTTTCCAGCGCAGCACCGGTGTAAATCCCGCACGCCAATTGTCACTCATTTTACAGAGAACCAAAATAGCTTCATAATCATTATATGACCTTTGTGGAAATTTGAACGTCTTCAAGGTGTCAAGAATAAAATTTTCATCATCAGATAATGTGGTAGACTTGCTAACTCCTATAGTAGTTTTTCTCCAACCACGAACACAGGCCCAGGCATCCTGAACAACCCTCTCATTGACAAAGAAGTAGGGATCTTTCCAATTCTTTAAACAACTTTCCTTCACCCCAGTAAAAGCCTTATTCGGCTTACAGTTGAATGTATACCAGCATTTGCTAACTAATCTAGTTCTAAATAATTCATGGAAAATATTCACATTGGGGGTTTCTCCTACAAAATTACAGTACATTTCAAAAAGAATAATTTTCTGTAAACCTAATGGATGAACTTGACTAACACCTATCCCATAGTGAGCAAGAATTTGTTGAAGAAAGGAAGAAAGAGGAATACGGAGGTTTCCTACAGTTAATTGCAACTTATAGAGGGTAATCATCTTTTTCAAAGGTTTATTGGCCCTATCGCTAGGCAAAGGCACAATAGGATTCAACAATATAAGATATCTGTGCTTCTTACATAACTGTTCTATATCGGCTTCAGTGATACTGGAAGGGATGGTGCTGACAACACGATTGTCAATCTGAGAAGACGTGCTGCTGGATTCGGCCATGGTAGTACGAAAAATGAAAATTCAAACAGAAGAAAAGATGAACAATCACTGACCTTGTACTTCACGGATTGCTAAATTGAATAAATTGCAAGATATCTTCACAGCAAATAATCATTTTTCGAAAAAGAAAAAAGGTTAAAGGTCGGGCTATTTATAGTCAAGCAAATGGATAATAAAGGGATGAGATCAAGACACGTTTATGGGGCAGATCAATAGAGCAAACAATTTAAACTTTGAAAATAAATCAAAAATATTTTGGGGGCAATTTCATAATTGATAAACTGAAGTCAGAGCAGACAAAAAGACGGCGACAACAGTTTTATGTCTTCGAGGAAAAAGGCATCTTTTATTTTTAGTTTAATGACTTTATTTTTTACAAAAATAAAGACATTAAACTGGGGGGACTTAATGGTGTATCCTATGAGATACACGCATAAAAACATCATTTTTATACAGAAAACTCGATCAAAGAGCACAAGAGATAACTAAACTTGGTGGTTTTCAGCATTTGCCGCCCAGCGTTAAGCGTAAGCCCTGCAGGCAGCTTCGATGCATAAGCCCTTTAACTCAGTGCACGTGAACGGCACGCAGTCACGTCCGCACACGCCACCGACATTCCAGATACTTCACGTAACAGAACCACTCAGTGATTGACACGTGTGTCCCGTGAATTTCGGACATTTTGTGCCTATAAATAGACCCCCTGGGTCACCACATTTCACATCGTTCGGATCTGAACTTCAGTTAGAGAGAAGTACACTTTCTCTCTCACACAGTTCTTTCTCACTCTAAAATAATATTAGCCGCTTAGCAGCAGTGCGCTAGACGGATCATTACAGATTGATCCACAGATTGATTGAGGCCACCCCACAGATCTTACATCTGTGTTCCGGGTCTACAGAGATTATTTCTCGAGGGCAAACAAAAATCAACAGTATATGCCACACGCTCAGCAGCTAATTTTCTGTACTAGTACCTTACAGCCGCTATACGAAAAATCGTACTAACATAGAATCTTCTTGTAATTAAGATCCAATTTTCATACACAACGTAATTTGTTTTAGTATATGAAAGGACCCGTTCATATACATTATAAATGATTCACAATAGTTGATTACATCACGAGGTATTTGACCTCTATATGATACGTTTTACAAACATTGCATTCGTTTTTAAAAGACAAACTTTCTTTACATCAAAAATTGATGGCATGCATACCATTTCATATTACATCCAACTATAATTGACTTAATATTAATCTTGATGAACTCAACGACTCGAATGCAACGTCTTTCAAAGTATGTCTTGAATGACTCCAAGTAATATCCTTAAAATGAGCTAATGCACAGCGGAAGATTTCTTTAATACCTGAGAATAAACATGCTTTAAAGTGTCAACCAAAAGGTTGGTGAGTTCATTAGTTTATCATAATCCATCATTTTCGTAATAGTAATAGACCACAAGATTTCAGTTTCTATAAATATCCGTACACTCGCAAGTGTATAAAAGTATTCTATAAGTTGTAGGCACCCGGTAACAAGCCTTAACGTTCATGTTTTACCCTCTGAAGTACACCAGATCAGGTGTGTTTAAAATAACCTCGAAGTACTAAAGCATCCCATAGTCATGATGGGGTTTGTCAGACCCAATAGATCTATCTTTAGGATTCGCGCCTACCGTACATAGACAAGTAGTTTAATGTTACCAAGCTAAGGGTATATTTCTGGTTTAAACCCACATAAAATTAGTTTTAGTACTTGTGCCTATTTCGTAAAACATTTATAAATCAGCGCATGTATTCTCAGCCCAAAAATATATATAAAAAGGGAGCAAATGAAACTCACAATACTGTATTTTGTAGCAATTATGTATATGACGGCACTGAACAAGTGCAGGGTTTGTCTCGGATTCACGAACCTATATTAAGTATATATATTTATATGTTGGTCAATATCTGTCTAACAATTTAGGTCAAGTCGTAGTGTATCACAATCCTAATGCTCGAGACCAACATGCAAAAGTCAACAAAAGTCAACTTGACCCAAAATGACTTTCAAAATCTATACATGTTTATTATATAACTTATATATAGTAGTTTTATATATTTAAATATATTTATCAGATCTTATTATACTAAATAATACAAGTCATTTATTAATAAATAAAAATTTATATTAAAATTCATATATGATAAAAATATACTTTTATATATCTCAAGTAATAAAATTTATAAAATTCACTTAATATCATAAAAATATAGTGGTATGTATTATTAATGTAATTACATTACGTGTGGTAAAAAATATCTTTGTACGCATATTTATTTGATAAAATAATATTGATAATAATAATAATGATAAAAATAATAAAATGATAGTTTCAATAAAAATATTAATTTTTAGTAATAAAGATAATTTTAGTAATAACATCAACTGATAACAGTTATAATAATCGTTTTAATGATAATATTAAAATTAATGATAATTCAGTTGACCATATCTTTTAATCCGTTCATCGAAACCACACGATTTCTAAATGAAAAGTTATTAATTTTTTTTTTCTTCAGCTTTTCAACGACATGCATATCATATAACTTATCTCAGTAGCATATGTATCAAATTCTTGATTTATCATAAACTATTTAACGACGAAACTAAGCATACAAACATGCATAATCATATATACTCGAGCACTAGTCAGGGATACACTATTAATATATAAAAGATAAGATATGAATGCTCACGTATCAATATTGTGATTCAATATTGCAGGAAAGTACGTAGACGCAACGAAAATGATAAACGTTAGGTTGACCTCACGAGCAATACCCTCGATCAATACCCATAACCTTCATAGCTATAACCCATAATTTCCTTAGCTATATCCCATTTGAAAACTTATTTTGAAATCGTCTGAATATAACTTCGTCGTAGTATTTTATGTATACTAATAATATCTTGAAATAGTACTAAGTAAATATATATATATATATATATATATATATATATATATATATATATATATATATATGTAATTCGATTGAGAGAGTTTAGAGAAATATATTTTCAAGTTTCTATGAAATAATGAAACCTATTGAATTCTATTTATAATAGATTTTTGAATTATTAAAGTGAATTATTAAAGTATGAATTATTAAAGTGAATTATTAAAGTATGAATTATTAAAGTGAATTATTAAAGTATGAATTATTAAAGTTAAAGTAAAGTAAAAGTAAAGTAAAGGTAAAGTTAAAGTATAGTAAAAGTATAAAACTATGTACGTATAATACGCGTATAAAAATATATAATATTAATTTAAATCGTTATATATATTTAATAAAATAAAATATAAATATCGTTATCTTTATCATACTGGTTAAGTAATGAGTTGTCAAAAAGAATAGATTTCTTAAATCACAGTGGACCTCATAACATAGGCCCGTAATCATATCATAATGTATCTGATAATTCAATCATTTGATATTATCTCTTAATTATGTCGATAAATATATCGAAACAAATATGTTCATGTAAAGTATCATATATCTAATACTTTGTTAATGTTTTCAGTTAATATTATATATTATATATACATATCTATATACACATAATTGTTCGTGAATCGTCGAACACGGTCAAAGGGTAATTGATTACATGAATGTAGTTCCAAACTTTTTGAGATTCAACATTATAAATTCTGCTTATCGTGTCGGAAACATATAAAGGTTAGGTTTAAATTTGGTCGGAAATTTCCGGGTCGTCACAGTACCTACCCGTTAAAGAAATTTCGTCCCGAAATTTGATCGAGGTCGTCATGGCTAACTTTAAAAATATTTTCATGACGAATATGAGTTGATAAATAGAGTTTTATCATCATTGAGTAATATAGATAAAACAATTTGATTACACGAAGAGTATAAGTGAAGTTATCGCAAGAGAGTGAAATGAGTAAACGTATATTCGTTTTAACCGATGACGTAGTTATGATTGATTTTCGGAATTCATGGAATTTAAAGAAAATCTTTGCAATAAGATTTGGTTCTTCGGCGATTAAGGAAATCATGATCTTATTTGATTAAATGCAATAATCTGTCTCGATTTCTCTGTCTGATATTTTACTATAAATCCACCCCCCTTCGTTTCTTTATTTCCACAGCTCACACCTTCTAGTCTTTCTCCCCAATTCATACTTTAAAGCATTCGTTAATATGCTTCATCCAATATTGATTCTTGATATACTCTTAACTTTCATATCTGTCATTCTTCTTTTTCATCTACCACCGGAGGAAGTTATTTTCTTCTACCATTACCTTAGGGTTATTGTGTTTTTCATTCTCCCGTGTCTTTATATTGCTATACGCATTGATATACAAGGTTTGTAATTTCGGGGTTGTTATCGGGCTTTATATTCTCCATTATATTTCGGAGCTTCATGCTTTAGTTTTCTCTTCCCGACCTTAAGTCAAGTGGATAATGGTCCAGAATTTGTAGATATGAATATTTGGATGAACATAGTTAATGTTCCAAGAAAAAAATCGTAATGGCACGATCTTGATTTGGAAAATTACCAGAATATCCAAAAATATAGAGCTATCAAGATGATATGTTCTTAATATGTTTGGAAATTGGGTAGAATGTAAGAGTCGTGTAAATAGTACATGATGACGGTATGTTCTGTGAATCATCACGTTCCATTAGAAACTCAGTATGACTTACTGTAATATAATCACATTGATCAAGTGTCATTATATTATACTAACTCATGCTTCAGTTCCCAACACTACTTCAAAAACATTCCTATTTTAAATTTGAATTTTTTTTCTTCAGAATTTAGAAACTAACACAGTTTCTTTTTATGTTGTAACGCAGATATTGTGAATAGATAGAATATTTCGGATAAGAATAGTTGTGAAAATATCTTCAGGAATATCAAAGATATTTATAATAAAAGATACGATGATATCTTAGAATTCTTAACATAGATGGATGAAGAAGAAGATTTGTCTGTGAAGGTTTAGAATAAGAAGTTAGGTGTTTGCTAACGATTTCAGTAGACACTGAATCATTTGGATCCTTTAAAGGCAGGTTTAGTCTTTGTGATTTGTCCACAGCCTCCTTCATGGTCTGCTCAATCCGTTTTCCAGTATCAAACCTTCTCTTTTTCTCAGCTTTACCACCATACTATTCTTTATCATCAAACTTTTGACTGTTAAAGTCGTTTACAATTTTTGCTGCTTCATCAGCATTTTTCCAATTTTGGAGAACTAGTTCATAGTTTGGGATGTTTTTCAGAAAATTCACATTCGAAGTATGTAAGTCTAGGAGATAGACGTTATATGTATACATATAACTTTTGACGTAAAATTGTCGCGAAATTCAAAATACTGATAGCTAATTCCCAGTAGTTGGTGTGACAATTATTGTTACAGGATGTAGGTGAGTACATGATGGGGTTTTAATGAATAAGTATAGTGGCTTTTTGGAGAGGCTTAAGTCGAAGGTTAATGAAGTTGTTGATAAGTTTACTGCTAATGTGGCGAGATATGAAAGGTTCCCCGGTAACAATGATAAAGGGGTAATTGTTATAATAAGGTTTATTTGTATAAACAAATGAAGGTGATTTGTTGAAGCTATGACAAAACTGTCTATTTTGGAAAGAGATTGAAAAATTATATTTAGTAATAAATATCAAAGGATCTGACAAGGATACGTGTTAAACTATAACTTTGATTTCGAGAGCTTTTCAGGTGCATGACAGTGGGTAATGTGTGGTTGGATCATCATCTCGCATGTCTTTAAGAATTTTGAAGTGTTTAAACACATATTGTAATTGTTAATATACATATAATGTTCTAAGATTTTGAATGATACAAATATTTTGTGAGTTCCATGAATAGAAATGAGATTCTAGGACAGTTTTGAAGTCAAAGTATAGTTTTGAAAGATGTAGAAATCTAAGAGTGATGATTTCGGTTATATCTTGAATCGAATTCTGAGATTTCAAAATCAGAATATGTAATTAGATTTTGAATGAGTATGGTTGTTTTGATTTCTATAAAAGAATGTATATTGTTGTGAAAGAAGGGAGTATAATGGATGATTTGCTGAATCTGATTCGAAGAATGTAACATATTAATTGTGAATTTATATATCTCTCGGGTATTACCTACCTGTTAAAAAATATTTCACAATTAATATTTTGTACAAAAGAATTTTATTACAGTCTTTATGGAAATATATATGTGTATATTTCTTCAGATGTAATATAGATTTAATGAGTTAATATTAAATTAAACTCATTTGATTTATGGTTAAGGCTAGGATAGATAATTTCTAAACTTTAGAATTTACATAATCGTCGTAGAATGTTTTCCCAATGAAGTTATGAATCAATACTTCATCGTTGTGGTATTCCTTGGTATCTACATGGCGTATGACGTCGATGCTCGTGGGATAGATTATGAAGTTGAGGTTTGCGATGCGGTTGTTGTTGGTGGTGGTAAAGGCACTGTTGATGTTGTTGATGGTGGTACTTGTTATACTGCTGGTGCTGCTGCTGGTGTTTGTAACCTTTGCACCATATTCTCCAAAGCCACTACCCGAGCGCGAAGCTTGTTGACTTCTTCTATTACACCGGGGTAATTGTCGGTTCGGACGAGCGGATAAATAAGATCTAAAATTTGGTGTAGTATACAATCATGATGAGATACTCTGGAAATGAGAGAGAAAATGGTGTTTCGGACAGGTTCGCCGGTAAGTGCTTCAGGTTCATTGCCAAGAGGGCAATGTGGTGGATGAAAGGGATCGCCTTCTTATTGTCTCCAATGGTTAAGTAGATTACGAACCCATCCCCAATTCATCCAGAATAGATGATGGCTAATTGGTTGATTCATTCTGGTCACGCTGCTTTCGGAGCTCATGTGGAAATCCATATCGGCATAGCTGTCGGAATCCGAGGAACTCGAACTGGTTGAGGGATCCATCTTGTATGATCAGGGAAAGAATTTTTTTGGTATGAAATAGATTGTAGAATTTAGATTTGGTATTCTTCAATACATAATTTACATATGTATATATAATACCAAAATCCCATAAATTACGGAGGAATCTTTGAAAGATGTCAGTCAAAGTTCACAGTAACAGATATGCTAAGATAAGAATTCGTCTATACACTATTATGAAATAATTGTAGGAAAACGCGTCTAGACTTAAGAATGATAAGCAGGTAATTTCCTAAGGATGGTAAGTAGATGATTTTCGACTAAAAATGATAAGAAAAAATTTTGACATGCAGACACGGTCGAAGTCCAGACTCACTAATGCATCTTAACAACTATCAGTTAGACACACTAATGCAAGACCTGGTTCGCTAAGACCACCGCTCTGATACCAACTGAAAGGACCCGTTCATATACATTATAAACGATTCACAATAGTTGATTACATCGCGAGGTATTTGACCTCTATATGATACGTTTTACAAACATTGCATTCGTTTTTAAAAGACAAACTTTCTTTACATCAAAAATTGACGGCATGCATACCATTTCATATTACATCCAACTATAATTGACTTAATATTAATCTTGATGAACTCAACGACTCGAATGCAACGTCTTTCAAAGTATGTCTTGAATGACTCCAAGTAATATCCTTAAAATGAGCTAATGCACAGCGGAATATTTCTTTAATACCTGAGAATAAACATGCTTTAAAGTGTCAACCAAAAGGTTGGTGAGTTCATTAGTTTATCATAATCCATCATTTCCGTAATAGTAATAGACCACAAGATTTCAGTTTCTATAAATATCCGTACACTCGCAAGTGTATAAAAGTATTCTATAAGTTGTAGGCACCCGGTAACAAGCCTTAACGTTCATGTTTTACCCTCTGAAGTACACCAGATCAGGTGTGTTTAAAATAACCTCGAATTACTAAAGCATCCCATAGTCAGGATGGGGTTTGTCAGACCCAATAGATCTATCTTTAGGATTCGCGCCTACCGTACATAGACAAGTAGTTTAATGTTACCAAGCTAAGGGTATATTTCTGGTTTAAACCCACATAGAATTAGTTTTAGTACTTGTGCCTATTTCGTAAAACATTTATAAATCAGCGCATGTATTCTCAGCCCAAAAATATATATAAAAAGGGAGCAAATGAAACTCACAATACTGTATTTTGTAGCAATTATGTATATGACGGCACTGAACAAGTGCAGGGTTTGTCTCGGATTCACGAACCTATATTAAGTATATATATTTATATGTTGGTCAATATCTGTCTAACAATTTAGGTCAAGTCGTAGTGTATCACAATCCTAATGCTCGAGACCAACATGCAAAAGTCAACAAAAGTCAACTTGACCCAAAATGACTTTCAAAATCTATACATGTTTATTATATAACTTATATATAGTAGTTTTATATATTTAAATATATTTATCAGATCTTATTATACTAAATAATACAAGTCATTTATTAATAAATAAAAATTTATATTAAAATTCATATATGATAAAAATATACTTTTATATATCTCAAGTAATAAAATTTATAAAATTCACTTAATATCATAAAAATATAGTGGTATGTATTATTAATGTAATTACATTACGTGTGGTAAAAAATATCTTTGTACGCATATTTATTTGATAAAATAATATTGATAATAATAATAATGATAAAAATAATAAAATGATAGTTTCAATAAAAATATTAATTTTTAGTAATAAAGATAATTTTAGTAATAACGTCAACTGATAACAGTTATAATAATCATTTTAATGATAATATTAAAATTAATGATAATTCAGTTGACCATATCTTTTAATCCGTTCATCGAAATCACACGATTTCTAAATGAAAAGTTATTAATTTTTTTTCTTCAGCTTTTCTACGACATGCATATCATATAACTTATCTCAGTAGCATATGTATCAAATTCTTGATTTATCATAAACTATTTAACGACGAAACTAAGCATACAAACATGCATAATCATATATACTCGAGCACTAGTCAGGGATACACTATTAATATATAAAAGATAAGATATGGATGCTCACGTATCAATATTGTGATTCAATATTGCAGGAAAGTACGTAGACGCAACGAAAATGATAAACGTTAGGTTGACCTCACGAGCAATACCCTCGATCAATACCCATAACCTTCATAGCTATAACCCATAATTTCCTTAGCTATATCCCATTTGAAAACTTATTTTGAAATCGTCTGAATATAACTCCGTCGTAGTATTTTATGTATACTAATAATATCTTGAAATAGTACTAAGTAAATATATATATATATATATATATATATATATATATATATATGTAATTCGATTGAGAGAGTTTAGAGAAATATATTTTCAAGTTTCTATGAAATAATGAAACCTATTGAATTCTATTTATAATAGATTTTTGAATTATTAAAGTGAATTATTAAAGTATGAATTATTAAAGTGAATTATTAAAGTATGAATTATTAAAGTGAATTATTAAAGTATGAATTATTAAAGTGAATTATTAAAGTATGAATTATTAAAGTGAATTATTAAAGTATGAATTATTAAAGTTAAAGTAAAGTAAAAGTAAAGTAAAGGTAAAGTTAAAGTATAGTAAAAGTATAAAACTATGTACGTATAATACGCGTATAAAAATATATAATATTAATTTAAATCGTTATATATATTTAATAAAATAAAATATAAATATCGTTATCTTTATCATACTGGTTAAGTAATGAGTTGTCAAAAAGAATAGATTTCTTAAATCACAGTGGACCTCATAACATAGGCCCGTAATCATATCATAATGTATCTGATAATTCAATCATTTGATATTATCTCTTAATTCTGTTGATAAATATATCGAAACAAATATGTTCATGTAAAGTATCATATATCTAATACTTTGTTAATGTTTTCAGTTAATATTATATATTATATATACATATCTATATACACATAATTGTTCGTGAATCGTCGAACACGGTCAAAGGGTAATTGATTACATGAATGTAGTTCCAAACTTTTTGAGATTCAACATTATAAATTCTGCTTATCGTGTCGGAAACATATAAAGGTTAGGTTTAAATTTGGTCGGAAATTTCCGGGTCGTCACAGTATATTACTATATACAGTATGAATTAATAATTTAATATCTAATATTTAACAATTACTAATAATTAATAATTAAAAAAATAATAAAATCTCACTGCAAAGTGCAAACACACAAGTTTTAATGTTAAAAAATAGGCAGAATGCAACCTTTGGCATCCGTGTTTTCAAACACAAATCTCGACCGTCAGCTCGGTCAATTTTAGCATGTGAACAGAAACGTGTCAAATTATTATTAACATTAACACTTAATATTTATATAATGTCAAAAAATGGCATAAAAAGTCATCAAGGGTGCTACGAAACACCTTCTATTTGTCTAGAAAGTATATAACTATTAAATAGCCTTATACTTTCATTTTTATTCAAATGTAGACTATATATTTAAAAAAACACTAGTATAGGTCACATACTTTCAAAAGGTATTGCAATATAAGATATTGGTGACCGGTTACCCGTTAAACCAGTATAATTAATTATTTGTCATTTTTTAACTAAAAAATTTACACGAATTGTCCCTGTGGTTTGCTCGTATTGCGTATGCAGTACCTAATATTAACGAACGTTAAAAATGTTCGGTAAGTCTAAACAACTTAACCTGAAAATCACCTTGTTAAATCAGATTATAGAAGAATAGCAGCAGGTCGATTTCCATCGTTACGTGCTACAACACTAAAACATATACAAGTATTTAAGCTTCATTTTCCTGTTTAAATCTGTGATTTTCGAGTTTTTAAGCTTTTTTTTTCAAAATTGATTATAGGGGGTCTTGATTTAGAAGTGTTTTAGAGAAATCTGAAAAAGTAGAAAGTTTCATCAAATCATATAAGGATCATTTCTTCAGAAGTTCAGCTTCCAATTTGGTCATTTGATCCTCTTTTCATTCGATTATTTTCCGAAAATAAAAGGTATAAGATCCAATGTAACACCCCAAATTCCTTTCCAGGCTTGAGCCACGCCGTGGGCCTTAGAGCCGCGCTGCGGGTTATAACATGAGCTGATGGTAAAGTCTTTTGAAATTGTCCGGTTTGCCTTTTAGTTCTAAGTCGCGCCGCGGGCTATAACTAGGGCTGGTGCAGATTCAACATTTTTAAAAGGGGTTTAATGGGGTCTTTTTGGTCATTTCACATGTGAGCCGGATTTTTAGCCACAAAAATGATTCCATCTCACTCTTATCTTCATTTTATCCATTATTTTTCCACTCAAACACTCTCTTCTTGACTTAGAGAGAGAAACTCATTTTTAGTGTGAGAGAGCTCGATTTGGAGAAGAAGAAGCTTGATTCTCAATAAAGTTCGAGTGTTAAAGTTGTTCATCTCTTTTCTAGCTACATTTTGATAGTGGTGCTAAGTTCTAACTCCAAATTTCAATTGTTGATTTGGTTTTCAAGTTTAGGGTTTGAACCTTATGTTCTTGAGAAAACCCATTTAGCTCTTTAATGGAGGTTTGGAGCTAGTAATTAGTGTTGTTGACCTTTGTTGTGGATTTTGGGTTGGTTGATGTTTTGGCCATGTTAGGGCTAGTAATTTGAAGTTTAATCACTAGGTTTAGGTATTATGGAAGTATTGAAACCCATTTGGGTGTATTTGGAAGACTAACTTTGAAATGGGTCAAAATTAGGGCTTATGGGTCAAATTGGGGAAGACAAGTATTAATACTTGTGTTTTGGTTGAATTGGCGTTATAGGACCATTTTCACTAGCGTTAAGTGATTATTGGTTAGTTTGAGCTTTGATTGCGATTGAAAGTGCAATTGAGTCAAATTTTCACTAAGTGTCAATTTGGGTTGGTTTGTAAATCCACCTAATTGTGTTATTTGTTGTGTGATAAATGGAATTGGTCCTTTCCATTGGCGGTTGCGGATTATTTGGTTTGCATTCATCAAGGCGACATAATGAGTGTAAATATATTATATGTGTATGTATGCATAGGATGGGTGTGGGTGGGGTAGAGTGATCCTTGAGCGTTCGGGTTCACTTTACATGTGTATGGGATGATAGAATCTATGAGTTTTGGGTCCATGTGCCACGTTTGTGCGTTTTGGGTTACCGCGCGTGGGGTAGAGAATCTTGTGAGTTTCGGATTCACATTGACAAGTAGGTCAACCCCATTGTTGTTGAGATGAGTTGGGTAGTGATTCTCTTGTAGTTCGGCTTCACTAGTGAATCTCGTGTAGTTCGGATTCACAATGTCGCGTGTAGTTTGGAGGTTCCCATTCTTGTTGTTGCCGCCTAAGGTAGTGATTCTCGTGTAGTTCGGTTTCACTAGTGGATCTTGTGTAATTCGGATTCACAATGTTGCATGTAGTTCAGACCTGTGACGACCCGTGAATTTTTGACTAAATTTAAACTTAATCTTTATATGATTTCGATATGAAAAGCAAAGTATGTAATGTTGAGTCTAGAAAATTTTGAAACGATGCATATATATTCATTTGACCTTCGACTGCTCTCGACGATTCACGAACAATTAATTGTAAGTAGATATGTGTGTAGGTATATATAAATAATAATTCGAAATATAATTTGAAGTATTATATGTTGTTGTTATTAAAAAATTTATATTATAATAATTATTATTTAAAAAATATCTATATATATAAATAAAGTATATTAAAAATAAATATTAAATGATTGTAATACTCGTTTGATGTTCCGATTGATCTTAAAGAAGTTTAATTCGAACTTATATGATTTTAAAATACACGGTGATCCGAAAATGAGTTTTATAAATTTTAGGCTTATTAATAATATATTTAGAAGTTGTTTGTCAAATTTTAAAACTTTTTATATTTTACTTGGGGTTGGGAGTGAAATATTAATGTAATTTTTATTTAATAATTAATGACTGAATTTTATACCATAATGACTGAATTAAATAAAGGAAGTTAATTTAAAAATATGGGATTTTTCTGAACACTTTTATTCGCCACTGAGTTACACAACGGAGTACGAAATCCAGTTTGTGAAATCGTCGATAGAATAAAACAAAACATATGGCTGCTAAACTAATCATATGATTGAATTGAGCTTACTATTTTAAATTCCATTCACACCCACTAAATCCAATATCTACTCTCTAATTACACATTTATAATAAAGATATATAATAATATATTATTTATAAGTTTACTGTGTTTAATGTTCACCACAACTCAGACTTTATATATATGTATAATATAATATCATGCATATCCAACTCATCCTTACACTTTGATAATTAAAAACAAAGTGACTTTGTAGTATTTTCTAAATTATATGGCATGTTGTAATCAAAATGGCGAATCTTCCATTTAGAAAGTTGCACTAATTTCTTTAATTGGGACCAGGTGGATAGTTACAATTGATATCGGTTCGTGAATTTGAGGCCAACCCTGCATTGTTCAATGTCGTCATATGTATTTTTACTACAAAATACAGTATTGTGAGTTTCATTTGCCTTTTTACCCTTTATATTTTTGGGCTGAGAATACATGCGAAATTTTTATAAATGTTTTACGAAATAGACACAAGTAATCGAAACTACATGATATGGTTAAATGATCGAAGCCGAATATGCCCCTTTTTTGCTTGGTAACCTAAGAATTAGTAAACCGATCTACTAATTGACGCGAATAATAAAGATAGATCTATGGGCCCGACGAACCCCATCCAAAGTACCGGATGCTTTAGTACTTCGTTGTTGTTTTATATCATGTTCGAAGGATTTCCCGGAATGATAGGGGATATTCTTATATGCATCTTGTTAATGTCGGTTACCAGGTGTTCAATCCATATGAATGATTTTTGTCTCTATGCATGGGACGTATATTTATGAGAACTGGAAATGAAATTCTTGTGGTCTATTAAAA